>NW_007261252.1:19939-25912 GCF_000164805.1 Carlito syrichta
AAAAGGGCCATGCAATTTTTGATGGGAGATTCACACTGCACAATTCATTATTATTCTTTGTTTGAGTAGGGGTGGGGTTAAAAGGAGTGTGTAGGTTTTTTTCAGGTATTAAAGTTTCTTTATTACTTAAATAACCTGACAAGTAGTCACTGGACATTTCTCAGGTGAAGCATGTCCAGGACATCCTGCTTGGCCACATTCATGGCCCCTTGGTGTGCTGAGGATGAGACAGGCCCCAGGGACCTGGAAGCATGGCCACAAAGCCTATTTCACTCAGACTCAGACCCACTCATAATTCCCTTATCAGTTGCCGGCTGAGCTCTCCTGTGAAGGAAATCATGTTACAATCCTAGTAAACTACCAGAGACCGCAGGTGGCCATATTGAAAGGTCTGGGTTGTTTCACACAATTCTGGATCTCAAGAATGGAGCTTGACCTTGGGCAAGTCATGTCTCCAGAAGGGAATTAGAATAAAAAAGTGTGAGAAAGTTGTTTGCATATGTGTTTAAAAATATGGTTGTGCTCCTTTTCAATGTCAAAAACTCTGAAAACTAAAATGAATGGTAAACCTTACCCTAGGTATTTTTGGTAGAAAATAAGAGTGACCTCTCCCTTCCATTGCTTCTTACTTGGGCAAGGATGAGAAGGCAAGGAACAGCCACCACATTCTAGATGCCATGACATGCATTTTTACAGAAGCAAGTGTTTGTGTGGAGAAGTCCGAACATACCGTCAGCCCATACGCTACGTTTTTAACCCTTAATTAAGCAAAAGATAAGTGGATAATCTGAAGGAGGCTTTTCCTATTAGAGTCCATTTTCTTGCAACAAAAATGAATTAAACAATACTATTTTTTAAGGTTGTGAAGAGCACTTTTTATGTCGATATAAGTGACTGGATACCATACCTGATTTTTGAGAATAGACCACAGATTGAGGCAATCGCGGTCATAAGGAGAGTTTGAGCATGTTGCTGCCTCCATCCATTTATTATAAACTTTCCGTGGACCCTGAGGGTGAGCAGTGAGTGAAGTTGACTGGTGTCTAGAAGGAAAACCTTGCATTTGTACTGGAGAACCTGACCATCTGAAGAGCATGTTCAGAAACATAAACACATAGCTAGAGAAGTGAAATGTTGACAGAGGCATCTCAACGGAGATAAGTGATCACCTTCCTTTCTGGGAGAATCTGGGTCACTTTCTAGCATAAGCAACATTTGAACGGGATCCTGAAGAGTCAGCATGCATGTGATGAGCCAAGATGAGTTGGCCTATAAGGAAGATGCAGACTGCGGTGCAGTGATGCTGGGACATCTGCTGGAGGACAGCCACAAGGGACAACGTGGTGCTGGCCACTCGTCCTCAGAGCCCAGGTCTAAGGCCAGCAGGCAAGTGGCCAGAGACCCACACAGTGTGTCTGTGGTGGTAGAACACCACAGCCCTCCAGGACTAAATAAGAAAACAAATGCCAGTGAGTGGTGTCAGAGCTGGAAGCTGCAAGTTTTTTTCCTGTGGTGTGGTTTTGAGGGGCTGGTTGGGCCTTTGCAGGGACATCAGCTGTTCATGGGATTTCCTCAGAGAGGCACTAGGCATTCTGCACGTCTATATACACCATGCAATGCTGTCAGGGATTGCTGTCAACAGCAACTCCATCCTGCGCAACAAAACCAGCAGTTAGGACAAATCGCAATCTGGATGCTATTTTTGGCACCACAAGTATTGCCTCTCCAATAACTGTTAATAAAGAAAAAAATGGAGACATACCATACCTAGAAATGCCCCTTTGTAAGTGTAGAGTGGGGCAACCCTTTGGAAAAATACAAGATAGAATACTGAGTCAATGTGTGATGCTTTCACCTAGGACACTGGGGTCTTAGAAGGTTGAGGCTGTTCTTTAAAAGTTGTTTGGAAACATGCATGGCCATCTTGCTTTGCAGTGTTAACCACATTGGGGTGCTTAACAGCTTGCTCATAATGACACCTTCCTCTGAATAGCTGGTTAGTCATGAAACAGACATTTATAGGTCTGTGGACACATCTGTCTAGAAATTCCTACAATGCAGGCATGTGGATACACCTGAGTTATAAATCTATACTAGGGTACCAAGTGCCACTTTGTTTTTATATCAACTTTCCTTCCCTGGGTCTGACTTGGAATTTTGCAAAATTTCAGAACAAAGTCATCTTAACCCAAAAGTTCTTCTACTCTCTCTATTCTTAACATTCCCTGTTAAGGAATAAGGACTAGCTCTTCCAAGCCTTTTCTCTCACATGTGACAAAGTGGTATGATGTACACAGATCATCAGATGAGTGAGCTTCCTAGAGTACAGACAGGCGTTGTGGCCTCCCCATCAGCGGAAGAAGGGAATAAACAGAACAGTAATCTCACCATACCTATTCTTCTTTCATAGTCAGCATACTTTAACATAACAAGAATATAAGTTGTGTCCTCTCTTCCTCTTATCTCATGAGGGTGCATGGCTATGCAAAGTCTCTTAACAGTAGCTCAGTTTTTAAGGTCATTGCCTAAGCAAATATGCTTGTGGCATGTCTGTTGAACAGAATTTTAGAAGGAAACACAAGCCAGAAAAACTTCAGGCTGAGGTAGGAGATCAAAGATCTCTACAAGGAGAACTGCAAAACACCAACAAAAGAAATTGTAGAGGACACAAACAAATGGAAAAACATCCTATGCTCATGGATTAGAAAAATCAACATTGTTAAAATGACCATATTACCCCAAATAATCTACAGATTCAGTCTAATTCTCATCAAAGTACCAACATAGTTTTTCACAGAATTAGAAAAAAAATCCTAAAATGCATATGGAACCAAAAAAGAGCTGAATAGCTAAAGCAATACAAAGCAAAAAGAACAAAGCTGGAGGTGTCACATTACCTGACTTCAAATTATACCACAAGACTGTAGTAACCAAAACAGCACAGTATGGGTGCAAAAGCAGACACATGGACCAGAGAACAGAAAAGAGAATCCCGAAATAAACTCAAACACCTACAGCCAACTGATCTTTGACAAAACATACAAAAACTTACACTGGGGAAAGAACACCCTGTTCAACAAATGATGCTGGAAAATTGGATAGCTACATGAAGAAAAATGAAACTTGATCCCTATTTCTTATCTTAACTCAAGATGGATTAAAAACTTAAAAGTCATACCTGAAACCATAAAAATCCTAGAAGAAAACCCTGGAAAAATTTTTCTGGGCATTGACCTAGGCAAATAATTTATCCCAAAAGCAAACGCAACAAAACCAAAATTAAACAAGTGGGACTTAATTAAACTAAAAAACTCTGTACAGTAATAATAGATAGATAGAGTAAATAGATAACCTACAGAATAGGAGAAGATATTTGCAAACTACACATCTGAAAAATGACTAATATCCAAAATCTGCAAAGAACACTAAAAGAGTCAGCAAGAATTAAGCAAATAGTCCCATTAAAAAGTGGGCAAATGACATGGACAGACATCTCTCAAAAAAGATGTACAAATGACCAACAAACATATGAAAAAATGCTCAACATCACTCATCATCAGGGATGAGAGACCACCTTACACCAGTAAGAATGGCCATTACTAAATAATTTTTAAAAAGAAAAACAATAGATGTTGGCATAAATGCAGTGAAAAGGGAATGCTTATATACTGTTGGTGTTAATTCAACCTCTATGGAAATTGGTATGGAGATTTCTCCAAGAACTAAAAGTAGATCTACTATCCAATACAGAATTCCCACTGCTATGTATCTCCCCAAAGGAACAGAGGTCATTACAAAAAGTCACCTGCACCCACATGTTCATCACAGTTCAAAACACGATCGTAAAGATATAGAATCAACCTAAATGTCCATCAACTGATCAGTAT
Organism: Carlito syrichta; assembly: GCF_000164805.1. Taxonomy (NCBI): domain Eukaryota; kingdom Metazoa; phylum Chordata; class Mammalia; order Primates; family Tarsiidae; genus Carlito; species Carlito syrichta. The sequence continues at coordinate 23,827 of NW_007261252.1, forward strand.
ATATATACAAGGGGTACCAAAAAATGTATACACATTTTAAGTCTGATATATGCTCAAAAGATGGTGTTAGTCAAATGTATGATAGCACCACCATGTGACAGGCAGGACAATCAAAGATAATGGCGGAAGTATGGCTGGGCAAACATCACACTACACATTGCCATCGTAATTCAACTTTGAAACATAATACACAGATAACATTACTTAAAATGTGTATACTTTTTTGGCACACTGGTATATGGTATATATATAGAATATATCATATGCACAGCATGGAATGCTATTCGGTCATAAAAGTATGAGCTAATGTCTTTGCAGCAACTTTGATGGAACTGGAGACCATCATCCTGAGTGAAGCAGAGCAGGAACAGCAAACCAAGCTCCACACATTCTCAGCATCAGTGGGGGCTAAACTAAGGGGCAAAGGCCCAGAGAGTGGTCCAGCAGACATTGGAGAGGCAAGAGAGGGAGGGCAGGAAGAGATAGAGGGATGAAACATCACCTGTTGGGAGCAGTGGGCACCGGTGGGGTGGTGGATACCCTCATAGCCCAGATTTCTTCACCACTGTGCAGTGCATACAGGTAATCAGAAATCATTTGTACTTGCTAAAGTTAGTGAAATAAAACAGAAAAGAAAAGAAGAGAAAAAAACCACTCCACACTGAGTCTCTGGCTGTCAGTGCTGGTCAAGTGTGCCTGTGGCCTCAGGGACCAATCCTGGTTTTCCATTGCTGTGATTGTCTTCCAAAGTCTGGACTCAGGGTCTGCCTTACATCTCTCAATGTTCAGGTGTTACTGTATTTCTTTCTTTTTTGGGGGGGTGGCATCTCACTTCATCATTCAGGCTGGAGTGCAGTGGCATGCTCACAGCCACCCCAGTGTTGACCTGTGGTCTCTGTCTCAGCCTTCCAAGTAGCTGGGACAACAGGCATGCGCTACCATACCTGGCTAATTTTTGATTTGTTGTAGAGATGAGGTCTCATCAAGTTGCCCAGGTTGTTCTTGAACCCATGGGCTCAGGTGATTCCCTCACCTTGGTCTCCCAAAGTGCTGGGATGACGGGCTTGAGCCACTGCACCTGGCTGGGTATGGGTGTTATTATTTTCAGTTGTTCAACTGTTGTTCATGTGATCTTATATCCACACACTAAACCGTCACGGGCTGGAAGACTCCATGCTACTACTGCTCCTCCCTTCAAATGGTGGTGGGCCAAACAAAATAAAGAGAAGCAAGCGCAGATCAGGTTCTTGTGAAGACCCAGCCTTTTTCTACCATGATGCCTGTCCTCTCACATCACAGGCCAAGCCTGGTTCTCCTACCATTCCCAAAGTTTCTTCATTTTGGAAGAGAAGGGGGTATATCTGAGTGTTGAGGTTGGAAAGATGGTGGTTTTGGAGAAGCAAAGGTGTAGACCTTAGAACTCAGCCCAGTCACGCATTCTACAGGGGACTATGCACTGGCTACTGTGAATTCAGGACTCATCATTCTGATGCCTCATTGTGGCTGTTCAGTCATCAAATAGAGGCTTTCCTTGTCCCCACCTATTTACACATCCTGTGGCAGCAGGAGGCTGTGTGGACTCCTACATGAGGGTTGAGGCACTAACAGACCCGTGAGGTTGCCAGGAAAGGTCTGTGGGGTGGCTGGGGACTGGGATAGAGCCATAAACGTGGTGGTCTGCACCCCCCGCCTTATGAAGGGAAATTAGTTGTCACATCTCAAAGCCTCAATCTGAAAAGGGAACACAAAATGTGGTATCTGAGCAGAGCACTAGACACCCTTGTTCATGGAAGGTGTTGGCCCTCGGCTGGCTGGCGTCTGCCTCCCAGTCTAGCTAGCGCTGCAGGATGTCACTGTGCCTGAGACATCACGCCAAATACATGGCCTCTATACACTTCACCAAGAACCACCGAGTCTGCCTTACCCACCCCTCCCACCTCCCATGGTCTGTGGGGGTCTTGTGATTGTGTCAAGTTCGTCATCTGGCCTCACCACCCAAGGTCCCTGGGACTGACCAACACCCTGTCCCTTCGGAGGGCTTCTCCCTCACCCACATGATACCAGACTCCATTGGGTGACACCATCA
>NW_007261253.1:0-10477 GCF_000164805.1 Carlito syrichta
AAAAAATAAAAAAATAAAATAAAATAATGATACCATAGATGATGTACAATGATTTGCATATTAGCGTATGATCTTAAGATGACTGATTTATATAACTAAACAATGAAAAGAAGGTTTGTTAGCTTAATCTATAAATATCACTTTTTCCATAACTTTACTTATTAAACTAAAAAGTATAAACTGGCAGAGTATTAACTGATTGGGTTAGGACAATTAATTTAGTCAAATGTAAAGAGAATTATATCAGGATGAAAATGAACACATTGTAGTTGGCACAAAAGAAAAAAGTACAATTTAGCAAAGAATAAATCCATCAGAGCCTTGCATGCTGTATGCTAAACAACACAATGTGTTGAAAACTATGATAGAAAAACCCATGAGAAGACAGAATTATTATAACACAGGGGGTGTTCCCAATTCCCTCTGCTTGTTGAGTCTTTCATTTTTTCACCCTTCTCTATCCCAGTTTTTGCAGACTATCTGAATTTGAAGTTCATAGTTTCAAGTGTTGGATGTAATCCCCAACCCTGGCTGCACATTGATATCATTTTTAAAACATCAACCCCAACTACTTATTTACAAGTTCATCTCTTAAGTTGGAGCCATAGATATATTTAGGAACCCAATAAGTAATTAACATTTGGGCTGATTGCCACTGCTCAAGAACTCAAACAAGAAAAATGAATGCTACTTCTTTACCAAGAAGAAATGAATCTGTGACTGGTATTTTGTTTATTTCAGCATTTTCAGAAATGTTCCATTTCTATTACTAATATTGAAGGGATGATATATTTATGTAAAGATAAAAAATAGACTAACTATAGTTTGGTGTTAATATCTATTATCAGAAACATGAAATCAGGATTCAACCAAGAAGTGTGGACCATTATTAGCTAAAAACAGAAGGACATGTAAAAATACAGTTAAAATTTGCTCTGAAACACTCTATAGGCTACTAAATGCACTTGTAAAAAATATACTAATCCTATTGCTAGACAACTAAATCTGCTGTGCATCTCCAAAACAAGAATTCTAAATTATTAAACACTTTAAGAGGCTAATTCAGGACTAGTATGTTGCAAGAAAAAAGAAAAGGGATCCAAATAGTCACATGCCAGGCATTCTACATGAAAGTTGCCCTCTTTGATCTAATCTCATAACTCAGGCTAATATAAGGCAAAGACGAAACTACTGCCTCTGGGATGATGACCTTGAATTAAGATTCAGCCAACAAACTTAATTTAAACAACTAGTTTTATTGCCTATGTCATTATAGAAAAACAAAAAGCACAATAATGCGATTGATTTTTGGTGTCATCTAGAAATAGATTTAGGCAATAAGAGTGAAGCTATGGTGTTGAGAAAGAGTAGAAATGAAATATGTAATGTTTGCACAGAGAAATTCGTATATTTTTTCTAACATTTTTATTATTTCAAAGTATTTTAAGTCTAGCAAAGAAATATCTTTGAGTTTTCCTTAAAGTTCTCAATAAAACTGACAACAAAAATTTTAACATTCTTGTCGTATATACTAGAAAAATCACTGCAAGCATTTTTGAGATATCTTCATGCACTTATAATAAAAATTATCCTTTTATTGCCCATGTATTTTAACATTTCTAAGTTAAATACCAAAGAATTTTCTTCTATTGTCTTTACATTTAATAATTTAAAAGCATCCATTTTCCCAGGACTAATTTCCATAGACTGCAATGAAATCTTACCTACAACTTGCTATGTTTCTCTTTCCAACTTAATACTCTACTTCTCTACCATATAGATTCATAGAACTATAAAAACTAAAGATGTCAAAACAGTGGCTAGCATCTTGGCCAAATTCCCTTGGTAAAAACTTGTTCTATCACATTTTAGCTGACTAACCTTAAACAAACTACTGGAGCTGTTTGGTTAGATTTCTATAAAATGTCAATATTAATAGTGTTTGTACCTCAGGGCTTCTCAAAAACTGATTCATAAAATTATCACCTGAAGATCTTGTTCAAATGCCAAAGTCTTTAACTCTGTGTGTATGAAGCCTGGTCATCTGCATTTTTAAACAATACCCAGGTGATACTTGTTAAAGTCACTGATTAGTGTCACCCTTTAAGTTGCAGGGGACTACATCATGGAGTCAGCACAATGGGGTTATTGTGAAGACTAAAAAATTATTCTATGAAAAATGATTAATTCGTCAGGCTCGGTGGCTCAGCCTGTAATCCCGCGCCTTAGTGAGGCTGAGGTGAGTGGATTGCTTGAGCCCACAGGTTCGAGACCCACCTGGACAGCGAGACCTCATCTCTACAATAAATCAAAAAATCAGCCAGGCGTGGTAGTGCATGCCTGTAGTTCCGGCTACTCGGAAGGCTGAGGCGGAAGGATCGCCGGAGCCCAGCAGGTCGAGGCTGCGGTGGCTGGGAGCGGCCACTGTACTCCAGTCTGGGTGACAGAGTGAGACTCCAACCCAAAAAAAAACCCAAAAAAGATTAATTCAATGAATTTCACATAGCAAGCTATCATAAACTAAGATTAGCATTGTGAGGGAAATTAAAGTTTTGTGAGCAAGAATATTTATTATACAGATGATGTGTGTTAACAAGATGCTTTAAATAACTTGTACAATATCATATAAAATAGTCCAGAGAAGTTCTGGTTGCCCGATCTTTTATCCATTACTTTCTACCACCTTGATCACACCATCCCTTTTCCATCATCTAGAATGCTAATTATTCTAATACTACTTATACTAGATTAGGTTTATACATTCATCAAACTCATACATTGTTTCCATCCCTGGGAAACTTTTCACAATTGCCCCAAATATCTGTGTTCTCCCTGCTTCTCTGAAGTGTTATATTCTTTGTCTTCTCTGCTAACCTTTGGCACTTCTTATACACACGTTTGTTGAAAATGCTTAAAGCATATCCCAACTAAGTTAGATTAATATATGGACTGACTTTTTTTGTTTTTGTGTGTACCTTCAATACTTTCTCCATAATCAATAAGTAACGATGATTAATTGACCAAAAGATTACTTATACTCAGAATGACAATAAGTCTACAATGTTAGCTAGATAAATTGTCCAGGAAAAGATGAACATCCATGTTCTTTTTATAACTTTCAAAAATAGTGTGTTCTTGATTTCCTTCATGGGTTTCTTTCTTTCTTTCTTTTCTTCATTGGCTTCTAAAATATAAAAAGGATAAGTGTTAGAATTGGAAAACTTGAGTGTGAGTACCCAAGCCCAACATGTGAATATACATTATGGTCAGTTTAATTTTCTCAATATTCTTATGCATTAAATGAAGATGTTAAATGTGCCAGTTTACCTCTTAGGATTCAAGGTGCATGAGATCCCTGCTTTGTTCTAGGAGAGGCCACACAATTCAATACCTGATAAACTAGAATATGTTTGGGCTATTTTCAGCATTATCAGGATATGCTATTTCCCTCAGGAATAGTTAAACAATAAATTGCAAAACTGTCAGCTGCTGAGGGTGAACACAATATTGAAAAGAAAGCTTATGGGGGAGAGAGAGACAGAGAGAGAGAGAGAGAGAGAGAGAGAGAGAGAGAGAGAGAGAGAGACTGACTGTAACTCAGAGACTGACTGTAACTCAGTAACTCATCTGGAGCCCTAGATCCAACTTTGTATGAAAGCCATTGTAGCTGAATCTCATAATTCAGTGAAAGGTCTTGTTTTGTTTGCCTTGGACTGTGAATTGAGTGTTTGTCACTTGCAAAATGGAAAGACCTAACCAGTAAATCTTTCTCTGCAAGTTTTTGTGAATTTAAAGTAATTACTATGCATTGAAACATTCAACCAGCAACTACCATTCAATATTTTTAGTCTTTGGTTTTACATTTTTCTGTATTTTGTTTTTCATAAACGATTTTCAGGTTCAGAGTTCAATATCCTCAAAAGATACATAAAGAAATTATGCAGGGACTGTAAAAGCCAAGACACAATCTTATAACAAAATACATTTTCTCTCACATGCAGAACAATATAACCCACCTGACTAAAATAATTGGTACTTTGTCAAAGTAATACTTCCCCCAGAAAAAAAGGAAATGATTCTTGCAAACTTAGGGCTGTGTGTGGACAGCATTTATAGCCTATATATGTAATGCATGTTTTATTTTTTATTTCATATAAAATAAGTTAAAGAATAGCACTTGAAAAATATTACAACTGAGGCATTGTACGGATTATAAAAATTACAAAAACATTATGAGAACAATTGGCTTTTAAAGATTGCATGATCGAGACAGTGTAGTCAAAGGAAGTACAATGAAGTGAGCAGAAATTCAGCACAAAATTCTTGAGGGCCTTATATGAACTCTATGACAACAAAAAGAGAATAGAATCAACAGCAATACAAATGTCAATTGACCATAAGAAAGGGATTAGCAGCAGGGGGAAGCTGCCAGGGAGTAGGGGGAGAACCTCATCAACAAGGGTATCTGCATATTGAGCATTTGTATGCCTAATACTGAATTATGCCACACATATTTAAAATTAAAAAATTAAAAAAAGAAAAAAATGTTGATTGTATTATAGAGACAGCAATAACATAAAAAATTTGTCCTTCACATGATTTACCAGATCATCAGAGATAGTTGATTAAAATAAGGATTTGCTTAAAAGCAACTCTGAAGAACTAATGTTAATGTATCTGTGACTATTTTATGTGAAATTTTAAGAAAGAAAAAAATCTTGTCCTTATGTTATATAACAATTACATTTTCTTGAGTAACTGGTATAATTTAATAAATGACTACAATGTGATGACATTCTATAATGGCTAGTGGTTTTGTAACTCTATTCAAGCAATATTAATTTGAAACCTCTAGAATTTATAAATGTAACTAAACTTTAAACCATTATTTACACTTATTAAATATTTTTATATTTCTAACAGTCTGATAGAAAATCGCAAATATTATATTAATGAATTACAGAATTTTATAAAAATGACTCTAGAAATCATGTGGTCCACATTCTTACTTCTACAGACAAGGACCCTGAAAGCTTTAAAGGTGTAAAGACATTCTATTGGTTCCAGAGAATTAGCAGAAACACTGAAAAGAAAAGGTGGATGTGTTGTTTTCTAGACTATAGTGAACATTGTTTTTTTCCACCCAGTTTCTCTTTATTGTGACTCATCTCAAAAGAAATGCTCAAATTCTAACCCCCAGTTCCTATAAATGCAACTGTTTTTTGGCAACCGAGTCTTTGCAGATGTGATGAAGTTAGGATGAGGTCATACTGGATTGCTGCAACCCTAATCCAATAACTGGTGTCCTCAGAAGAAGAGAAAGTATTCAGTATAGAGACATGTACAGCGTAGAGAAAATGCGAAGACACAGGCAGACACATAGCGAGAAGTTCATGAGAAGAAAATGGGAAAAGAATGATATGTCTACAAGCCAAGAAACATCAGGGATTGCTGACAACCACTGGAAGCTAGGTCAGAGGGAAGGAACAAATTCTCTCTCAAATCCTCCACAAGAAACCTGTCCAAAGTGATGAGGGCATGACTTTTCAGAGAATCAGGGTTTATCCCCACCCCAGTGTGTCTAGAGTGTGAATCATTGAGCCAAGAAAGTTATTCAAGATTCTTAAAAGTTCATGTTGCTTGCCCTGTTTGGTTTTGGATTTACTCAGGATCTGCCACTTCACCCTTCTTTTTGGAATGGACATGCGTCTTCTATGCCTGCCTCACCATTGTATTTTGGAAGCACAAAACATGTTTGATGCTACAAGTTCACAGCTAGAGAGCCATTTGTCTTGGGAAGAATCCTACCATAAGTCTGAGAAATATCTGATTTAGATGAGACTTTGTCAATGCAGTAACAGGTTAAAACTTTTGGTGCTACTGGAATAAAATGTATGCATTTTACGTGTGAGAAGGGCAAAAATTTGGTGGAACCAGAAGCACACTTCTCTGGTCTGAATGTTTGTGTCCTCCCAAAATTCATTATGTTAAAATTAATCCCCAATGCCATAGTATTAAGAGGTTGGGTCTTTTAGTACCTTCATAAATGACATTAGTGCCTTTATAAAAGAGGTCCAAGGGAGGAAATCTCCCTTCACACACACACACTGTTACAAGTTTTTATTTTCCAATCATGTATTTTTTTAAAACTTAGGAGGAGAAAAGTAATTTAGTTTATATTCAAGATACTGACCATTTCTATTGCTCTTCCTTCATTACTAACATACCACATTCCCTCCTGGTATTATTTGTGTACAGCCTGAAGAACTTCCTGGTTCACCCTTCCACTAGGTATTCCCCACTTATCTACGGGAATACGTTCCAAGATGCTCAACAAATGCTTGAGCCCTCAGATAGTACTAAACTCTCCATATCCTTTAGCATCTTGAGGTGCAACAGCTGGAAGATTTCTTTTTCCATCATCACAATTTCACAGACACAAGGTGGAAGATTTCTTTTTCCATCATCACAATTTCACAGACACAAGGTTTTTTTCTATCCCTGGTCTCAGCAACCTCAAAGAACTACTTATTTATTTGTTTATATATTTGCCTTCGTAAGTCAAGAACTTTCATTTTATCACTTAAAGGAAGCACTTCACGGCTCTTCTTTGGCATATCCAAATGGCCGGCATCACTCTTCTTGCTATTTGGGGTGAGAACAAAATTAAGTGAGGGTTATGTGAACACAAGCACTGCAATACCATGACAGTCTAACTGATAAAATAGATGATTACTAAGCCATTTATGGGCTGCCAGCACGGACAATGTGGAAATGTTGAACACAGAGATGAACCAAGTCCCCAGAAGAAGAATTCATCACTTTACTCAGAATTGCATGAAACTTAAAACTGAAATTATTGAGAGCGAACTCATGTATCAGTGGGGGCTAGTAAATATAAACCGATATATGAAGCTGCATGGAGAAGCTTCCATTATGAAGAGCAGACTCTCACAAGACACAGAGTCTGCCAGCACCTCGATCTTGTACTTCCCAGCCTCTGGAAATGTGAGAAATAATAAATGACTGCTGTTCATACACTACTCAGCTTGTAATGTTTTTTATAGCATCTTGAACAGACTAAGCAGGTTTGCATGGCACATAATTTCCCACACTTTCACCCACTTGTCTTAAATGAAATTGTATTTTTGATCAGAATAGAATGACTCCTCTTACAATGAATGACGCTTTCAGGACTGGAAGCTACTCTGGATGAGTTAGGAAGTGAATCATGAATGAAAATGAAGGACTAGGATATTATTGTACACCACGGTAGACTTTATAAAAACACTGTACAATGTGCTACACTAAATTTATAAAAAATACTTTCCTTCCTTCAATAACAAGTAAGCCTTAGCTAGCTGCTAGCCTGTAATTTTTAATTTTTATCTTTTTAACTCTTGGAATAGTACACTACAAGCACATTGTACATCTGTACACAGACATTTTCTTTCTGTATATAGCTATTCTATAAGCTTTTACCCTATTTTAAATATTTTTTACCTTTTAAACTTTTCATTAAAAGTTACGATATAAACACACACAAGAGCCTAGGACTGCACAGGGCCAGGATCACCCCCAATATCACTATTCCCCTCCTCTATCTTGTCCTACTGGGTGATTTTCAGTGGCAAGTAGCACTCGTGGAGCTGTCATCTTCTATGATAACAATGACTTTTTCTGGAAAATTTCTTGAAGGAATTGCTAAGGCCTTTATTTATTTTTTTTTTAGTTAAGTAAAAGTATATTTCAAAATTATTCCAAAAACTATGGTACAGTAAATACATAAACCATTAACATATTCACTTTTGATTGCCATCAAGTATGAAGTAGTGCATATAATTGTATGCTATATACTCTTAAATAACTGGCAGGGCAGTAGATTTGTTTACACTGGCATCATTACAAACACATGAGTAATATGTGTGCTATAACTTCACAACACCTACAGTGTCACTAAGGAATATAAATTTTTCCACTCCACTGTAATGTTATAGGACCACAGTCATGTAGTCTCTGTTGACCAAAATGTGCTTTAAAAATGTGTGATTGTCTTCTTTCACCATGGTTTCTGATAGAAGTCTGAGTTATTCAAAACCTTGTTTTTCCATATACACTATGCTGAAAAATGGCATGAATATTTCATCTCTATCTTGAATATTCATCAGTTTATTAAAATATGTGTTGATATACATTTGGGTTTATCCAGTTTGAAGTTTGCTTCTTGAATCTCTAAATTGGAATCTTTGCCAAATATTTGAACTATATTTCCTCGAATTATTTTTCAGGACCAATCTCTTCCCTTTCAAGACACTAATGGAATGCCTGTAGGCTTTTTGTCTGGTCTAGTGTTGACTTATTTCCAACATATTGCTGTTTTTTTCAGATTGGCTAATTTTTGTGACTCTTACTTCAATTTAATTAGCTTTTTCTACTATTGCAATTATTGAAATTCCAGTACATTTTTTGAATATCATATTTTTTTATTTCTAAAATTTCCAATTGTTTCTTATGTATCCATTTTTGTGCTGCAATATATATAATTGGCATGGGAAGTGTGGACAATCTTGTCTTGTTACCAGTCTCAGTGGGAACATTTGGTCTTTCACAATTTACTATATTAATTGTTGGTTTTATAGAGATTCTGTGCATAGATGTAGTTCTCTATTCCTATTTATCTTAGAGATCTTATGGTGAATGATATTAAATTTCATCCATTGCTTTTTCTGCATTAATTGATTGTTAATTTTTCCTTGGTCTGTTAATACAGTAAATTGCATTCCGTAATTTCAAAAATATTGAAGCCAAGTTAATCACCAAAATAAATTCCACTTAGAAATAGTACGTAATCTACTTTACACATTGTTGAAGACAATGTACTACATTTGTTGAAGAGTCTCATCTAAATTCACAAAATAGATTATTCTGTATTTTCTTTCTTTTCATTTTGCCTCGTTCTTTCCTTCTTCCTTTTCCTCAGAAAAAAATGTTTTTGCCTTGTTTGTAATACTGATTTCACAAAATGATATAGGATGTCTTCCCTCCTCTTTAGTTTTTAGGAAACACTGTGTAAAATTGGTGTCACTCATTCGTGAAGAGTTTGGTAAGATTATCTCATTAAGCCATCTTGGCCTGAGGATTTAGGTTTCAGAAATTAAAATTCAATTAAAACTCAATTTCTTGAATGGTTATAGGACCCTGCTGATACATGCCTAGTAATTTTCTTGGCTTTGAAGTAACTTTATCTGATATTGAAATAAACTCTCTTGCTTTTTTACTTTTTAAAAATGCTGTCATAATGTTTCTTAACATTCTTTTACTGTTAACTTACTTATTTCATGTTTCAGATGAGTTTCTTATAAACAGCATGTAGTTGAGTAGCATTTTGAGTTGCTTTTAACTCTTTTTAAATGAACTCTGAGTGTTTAAAACTATGTTTTATAAACTGTCTTTTATTTGGTTCATTGAAGTCCTTTACATTTAAAGTAATTACTGGCATGGTGATGATTATATTTGGCACATTAATACATATTCTGGGGAAGACCCATCCATCTGTTGTTGCTGCCGCTTTATTTGTAGTGCCTATTGTTGCTGTTCTACTAACTATACTTTTTTGTTTTTCTTTATACATTTATCATTTAACGAACATTTCCATTATATCCTCATCTTCTCTATTGTTATCTACATGTAGGATAAGGGGTCAATTTTATTTATATGCTCATGGATTTCCAGTTTTTCCAACACATCTGTTAAACAGACTGTCTTTCCCTCACTGTGTATTCTTAGCATCCTTATTATTAGTTGACCTCATATGCATAGATTAATTTCTGTCCCATTGGTGTATATGCATGTCTGTATGCTCATGCTATACTGTTTTGTTTACTGTAGCTTTGTAATATACTTTGAAGTAAGGAACTGTGATGTCTCTAGCTTTGTTATTTTTTTCAAGGTTGTTCTGGCATCCATGTTCATCTGTTCTCTATGTAGATTTATTTTATTTATTCCTTTAAAATATATGCCTCCCAGTTTTTGCTAGAGATGACATTAAATATGTAGATTGCTTTGTGTACTATGGACATTTTAATGATATTAAGTCTTTCCATTTTGAACACGTGTACTTCTATTTGTTTGAGTCTTTCTCATTTTCTTCAATATGTTATAGTTTTCATTCTATAAGTCTTCTACTTTCTTAGTTAAGTTTACTCTTAGTTATCCAGTTTACTCCTAGATATCCAGTTTATCCATTTGATTCCCTTTAGTGTTATTAAAAATGAGATTAATTTCAATTTCAAGTCTTTTGTGTATAGAAGCACATCTGATTACTGTATGTTTATTAAGTGTGTTGCAACTTTTCTGAATTCATTTTTTAACTCTAACAATTTTGGGGTCGAGTCTGTTAGGTTTTATTTTATCTATTTATTTATTTTTTGAGTTTGAGTCTCATTCCATTGTTCAGGCTGGAGTGCAGTGGCACACG
>NW_007261254.1:656-13586 GCF_000164805.1 Carlito syrichta
GGATGAATTAGTTTGCATTTCCACCAACAGCAGTGTAGACGCACTCCTTTTCTCTATGTCCTCGCCAGCATATGTTGTTTTTTGTTTTATTAATGATGACCATTCTCACTGGAGTTAGGTGGTATCTCAATGTGGTTTTGATTAGCATTTAACTGATGATTAGTGAGATCGAGCATTTTTTCATGTGACTGCTGGTTACGTATATGCCTTTTTTTGAGAAGTATCTATTCATGTCTTTAAACCACTTTTTAATGGGGCTGTTTTATTTTTCTCTTTTGGCACATTTGAGTTCCTTGTAGATTCTGGATGTTAGGCTTTTGTCAGGTATGCAATTGGCAAATCTTTATTTTCCATTATGTGGGGTCTCCTCACTTTCTTGATGGTTTCGTTGCTTTGTGCAACTTTTCAGTTTGATGAGGTCCCACTTATCTATCTTATCTCTTATGGCATGGGCTTTCGGGGTTTTGATGAGGAAATGGTTGCCTATTCTGATTTCCCAAAGGGTGTCTCCTGAGTTTCTAAGATTTTTAAGTTTATGGTTTTACATTTAGGTCTTTGATCCATTTGAAGTTGATTTTTTTTGTATGATAATAGGTAGGGATCCTGTTTTATTCCTCTGCACATGATCGACCAGTTTTCACAGCACCATTTACTGAATAGGTTCTCCTATCCACAGTGATTTTTGGTGGAGGATTTGTCTAAGATGAGTTGGTTGAGAAATTGAAGTATTGCTTCCAGAATTTCTGTCCTGTTCCATTGGTCTATATGCCAGTTCTTGTACCAATACAAGGCTTTTTTGGTTATTGTAGTCTTATAATAAAGTTTAAAGTCTGGAGGTATGATACCTTCCGCTTTCTTTCTTTCTTTCTTTCTTTTTTTTTTGAGTTGGAGTCTCACTCTGTCGCCCAGACTGGAGTGCAGTGGCCACTCCCGGCACCGCAACCTCAACCTGATGGGCTCTGGCGATCCTTCCACCTCAGCCTTCCAAGTAGCTGGAACTGCAGGCGCGTGCTACCACTCCAAGTTAACTTTTGATTTATTGTAGAGATGAGGTCTCACCAAGTTGCCCAGGCGGGTCTCAAACCCGCGGGCTCAGGCAATCCACTCACCTCAGCCTCCCAAAGCGCTGGGATTACAGGCTGAGCCACTGAACCCGGCTTCACTTTGTTTCTTTTTCTGAGAATTGTCTTGGCTAATTGTGGTCATTTATATTTCCCTATGAATTTCTGTATTGTCATTTCCAGGTCTGAGAAGAATGATGCTGGCAATTTAATGACTATTGTGTTGAATCTGTAGATTGCCTTTGGTAGGACAGAATTAACAATGTTGATTCTTCCAGTCCATGAACATGGAATATTTTTCCATTTGTTTGTGTTTTGATTTATTTGAACAACATTTTTAGTTTTAGTTTTAAAGATTTTTAATCTCTGGTTAGGAAGATGTGAAGGTATTTCTTTTTTTCTTTTTCTTTTCTTTTTTTTGCTATTGTGAATGAGATTGTGTTTTTTGTTTGGTTCTCTATTTGTTTTTGGTATATAAGAAAGTGACTGTCTTTTGTACATATATTTTGTACCTTGAGACTTTGTCAAAGTCTTTTATCAATGCAAGAACGTTTTTGACAGATTCTCTTCAGTTTTCAAGGTATAAGATCATATTGTCAGCAAAGAGGGATATCTTGACTTCTTTTTCTATTTGGATATCCACGATGTCCTTCTCTTCTCTGATTATTCTAACTAGGAGTTCCAACACTAGGCTGAACAGGAAGGGTGAGAGTGGGTAGCTTTGTCTTGTTCTAGTTTTCAGGGGGCAGTGCTTCCAATTTCTGTCCATTTAGCGATATGTTGACTGTGGATTTATCATAGATGGTTCTTTATTTTGAGGTGTGTTCCCTCTATGTCTGGTTGTTCAAAGGTTTTTATCAAGAAGGGATGCTGGATTTTATCAAAAGTTTTTGCCACATCTAATGAATCTAATGATATAATAATGTGATTTTTTTTTACTTCTGTTGATGTATTTCATCACATTTATGATCTTGTGGATGTTGAACCAGCCCTGCATCACCAGGATGAAGCTTACTTGGTCATGGTGGATGATTTTTGAGATGTGTTTTTGGATTCAATTTGTTAGAATCTTGCTGAGAACTTCTAAACCTATGTTCATTAGAGATGTTGTCCTGTAGTTCTCTTCATTGGATCTTTACCCGGTTTGGGTATCAGTGTGATGTTATCTTCATACAATAATTTGGAGAGAGTTTCATATTTCTCTATTGACTGGAATATTTTATTTATTTATTTATTTATTTATTTATTTATTTATTTATTTATTTGTGAGTTGGAGTCTCACTCTGTCGCCTAGGTTGGAATGCAGTGGTATGCTCACAGCCACCGCAGCCTCAACCTGCTGGGTTCAGGTGATCCTTCCACCTCAGTCTTCCAAGTAGCTGGAACTGCAGGTACACATCACCACACCTGGCTAATTTTTTTATTTATTGTAGAGATGAGATCTCACCAAGTTACCCAGGCTGCTCTCAAACCCATGGACTCATGCAATTCTCTCATCTCGGCCTCCCAAAGTGCTGGGAATATAGGTGTGAGACACTGCACCCAACCTGGAATACTTTAAATAGGATTAGTATCAGCTCCTCCTTATATTTTTGTAGAATCCCATTGGAAATCTATCGAGTCCAGGGCTTTCTATTTTTTAGGTAGTTTTCTTATGACAGTCAATTTCCTGGGTTGTTATTGATCTATTTAGGATCTCAGTTTCTTCTTGCTTCAACTTTGGGAGGTTGTGTAATGTCAGAAAGTCCTCCATTTCATTTAAGTTTTCAAGTTTATTTCCATAGTTATGCAAAGTAATCTCCAAAAATTTTTTGTATTACTTCACGGTCAGTTGTTACTTGATCTTTTGATGGTTATCAGCAGTTTTTTGTTGTTTTTGTTGGTTTTTCTTCATTTGTAGCAGTTATCTTATCTTTCTCTTTAATTCCATTGTTCAGTGGGAAATGGAGAAGCAGTACTTCTGATATTCACTCTGCCTTTTGTCCTTCTTTGACTCAGGACTCCATGTTTGTCAATTATGAAGTAGGACTGTGGATGGGACATTGTGCTGCCTCTTTACAATTCTGAGCACTTACTAGGGTTGCTGGCGAGGGACTGCAAAGTTTCAGAACCTATTGGCATGTCATATTGTTTGCTGTCTGGTGAATGGGTCAACTGGGGCTCACTCTCCATCTCTGTGCAATATGAGCTTACAGTTGGCATGCTTGCATAGTCCCTGAGTCCAAAATAGGGTATAAGAGGGAAAAGAGAGGGAAGAAGGAGAGAAAAAATGGAAAGAAGGAGAAAGAGAGAAAAAAGGAAAGAAAAATGCAGAGAAAGAAGAGAGAGTACTAGAAGGAGAAAAGTTTAGAAAAGCAACAAAGGAACCAAACAAGATAATTAAACAAACAAACCAATACCTCCCAAAGAAACCAAAGTTGATAAAGATTTCTTGGCTTTAGTATGTCTTTTTGGGAGGGGGAAGCTTCCTTTTGTGATGGGTCCTGAGACTACAGGTCTGTTACTACAGGTTCTCTCTTCACTGTTGGAACTTAAGGTGTTAAAGTCTTCACCCCTTACTGTCTGCAGTTGGTAGCTGGTACACACCTATGTGAGGAAAGGGGGCTGAAATAACTTGACACAGCATCACTTGGTATCTCGTCTCCTTCCTTTCTTTTCAAGACTGGTCACAGCTCCTAGGGCATCCACTTTCCAGTGGGGGAATTTAGCCTCCTGTCTCTGCCCTGCCCACTTGATCTTTTTCAATTGTTTCTAAGAACTATGAGAGGAGTCAGCTAGGGACTCATCAGCCTCCCTCTTGGTCAATTCCATTCTCTGTGTCTATCACCCAGCAACTGGCTCAGGGCAAAGGGTGGATCATCTGGGGTTCCACATCTGCCATTACCCACCAGGGCTTGTGCACTAGGGGAAAAATTCTCTGAGGTCACACAGAGCAGCCTCAATGCAATGCAGAGATCAGGGCTTGGTCTGAAGTTGCAGTTTTGCTGTTCCACAGAGGCTATCTTGGAGCACTTCTCTGCCCAGGCATTAGAGAATCTGCTCATTTTCTTTGCCGGCTGCTGATCCTGCCACCAATGGGTTCAATAGCTCCCTCCCTCCAGAAGCTGTTACCACAGTTTCTGGATCTAAGAGCTCATGGTAAGGCTCTGGAGCCCAGTCCAAGCTCAGTTTTGCCTCTCCTCACTACTTTTTTGAGACTCTGCTTCAGGTTCCCTTGCTGCACTCCCTCTGCAGCCCTCACTGTCTGCGTGTACTCCCAGTGCTCTGGTAGAGGGGTCAGCTGTCTCTCTAGAAATTCTTTCCAGAAAAAGCTCTGCTGATTTTAGAAAATGACACAGCTTCTGTGTTCTGGGAAGCACTAGGGTCCAAGCAGAGCAGCTGCAGCACCAGTGGCTTCACCAGGAGGGCCCTGACCACTTCCTTTTGAGTCTTCACTCAGTCAGCCTCTCACACTTCCACTTACACACAGAAACACATGCAGAATCATACATAAAATCACTCACACACAGATAGACTCATGCAGTCTGACTGGGTACACTACTATCCTCCTGGGTGCAGTGAAATCTAGTAACTAGTTTTAATAATTATAAAAATAGAACTAGACAGCATTACCTCAAAAGAAACACTTAATTTAACTGTCTTTTTTCTTTGTATACATTCTCTGATTTTGAAACTTTAAATGAGTCAGCTGAGGAGATGTCAAAAAATTTCTGTGGTTTTGGTTTTTTTTTTTCTTTACGTGTATTCAGTCTGTTTAATGGAAGTGATTGATTTGAATTGATGTTTCATTGATTTTTGTCATGCCTGATTTAATTCAATTAAATTACTTTGTTTCAAGATGTGCAAATGAGTTTTATTTTCTAACCCAGTTAGGAAAAGAAAAAAATTAGGATGTTGTTCACATAAGAATTGGGAAATGAGTAATTTAGTTTTTACTAGCTGAAGCCAGCAATATATATAGAAACCTCATGGTACAATCCTAAATGATACAAATATCTCTGTCTCAATGTCTCAGAATTAATGCTATCTTTAGGGAATGGTGAATCATAAAAAAAATCCCGCAAAGCTATATGCATTAAGGCAGTTACTCTACTGTAGGAGTTAGATATCTAGGTAGTGACTAAAGATTTATTAGTCAGCAGGTCTGAAACCCATAGTCACAAAGTCAGTTCTAATACTCTCAGTGCTTCCTAAGGCATAACCTGGAGAAAAAACATTTTCCACTTCTCTCCACCCTTCACTCCTTATAAGTCTCACATTGTCTACTTTACTCTGATTTTGCCCACAGAAAATGGCAGATACTACAGTGATGGTGGGAAACTCACTATGATAAAATCTATTTTGGCATCTAGTATATATGGTTTTGTCTGGAGATTACAAAAGGAACTGTCTTTTTTCTTTAATGTCAAATGTTTCAGACAATATATTTTAGATATTTTGGCATATTTTTGTTGCTGGGTAAAATGGTGACTTCATTAGTGAACTTGTCCTGATTCACAAGCAATTTTTGGTTAAACTTATGCACAAATATATTTGATCAGGACAATTTTACTGGAGTTTGGGTGAAAACACACAGTAGGTCCGTGAATTATATAAAACATATTGGGTAAAAATACTTTTGATTTAAATGGATGTATTTTTATCATTGCATAGTACATTTATCTTCTA
Source organism: Carlito syrichta (assembly GCF_000164805.1). Taxonomy (NCBI): domain Eukaryota; kingdom Metazoa; phylum Chordata; class Mammalia; order Primates; family Tarsiidae; genus Carlito; species Carlito syrichta. Next base: position 6,386 of record NW_007261254.1, read on the forward strand.
TTTAGTTCTCAAAATAAAAGTATTCAGAAAGAGTTTCATATACCTACTATTATTATAGATGTTAAATAATTATCTACAGTTCGGTGCACCTGTGGGGAGCACTCCTTGCACTAGATACCAGGGACAGGAGCCGAATCTGGCCCACGCTCATCTGGGGGCGCCACTTCCCCTGGGATGACTGCAGACTGAGCCATGGCAGGGCAGTGGGGTGGGCGCTGTGTCAGCAAGAGCCCCCCAGCGAGGCGAGGCTCACCAAGCTACATGCCCAAGCATTCCCTGGGGAAGACAAGAACCGAGAGTGACTGGGGCAAGCCTGGAGTCATCCTGCCATGCTGGAGGACTGACCTGGGCAGATGTGAACAGAGTTTCGGACAGGAAAGATCTGGGATCCCATAAAAGAAACGAATGGCAACATGGTCAACCCACCTCGGGAACTGTCAGAGGAATGCAAATTAAAAAAACATGAAGCTATGTTTCACCCACAACAATGGCAACCTTTTGTAAAGATGATAATGACAACGATAATGACAGGTGGTGCTGGCAGAGTGTGAAGGAGCAGGGCTTTTGCGTGCGTGCATCACTGGCGGGAACAGGAATGGCGGGAGCCTTGGGGACAGCAAGGTGGCAGTGCCCGTGCTTTCACAGGTGGCCACCCCTTGAGTCAGCAACTCCATGTTTCGGAATTGCTACCTGACCCTAGGAATTTTTTTTTTTTTTGAGACAGGGCCTCGCTATGTTGCCCAGGCTGGGCTAGAACTTCTGGCCTCAGGCGATCCTCTCGCCTCCCCAGTAGCTGGGAGTACAGGCTTTAGGCACGCAGCCCCGTTTTATCCTAGGAATTTACCCTATGGAAAATAAATCAGGCTAGTGTGCCAAGCTGTACTTACAGAAGGGTGTTTATTGCGGCATTGATGGTGGTAGATGAAATGTGGAAGGAATCTCAATGTTCAACAATAGGAGATTAGGTGGAAAATTATGCCACGGGCATCCAAGGGAGGCCGGCACACAGCCGTTCAAAATGGTGACTCTCCTGGCAGAATCACACCCCAGTCCCCGCTCTCACAGCCCCATGCACCCCTCACACATTTATTTTATTTAATTTCTTTGATGCTTTTCTGTATCCCTCATTGGACACTAAGCTCAGTGAAGGCAAGGACTCTTTTCTGTTCATCATTCTGTTCATCGAGGTCCTGGAACCAGGCACGTGCTCAATAAATCGTTGCTACGTGAAAAAAAAATTATCTACATCACATTGATTTAAGCATCCATTAAAAATTTTTTGAATATTCTTTCATCTCCTGGAAAATGCCAGGTGATTAAATTGTATATTTTATTAGTAACTGCAGTGATTTCCCTTCAAGTCTTGAAATCCTCAAAATTATAGTCAACAAAAATTTAAGCTAGAAGGTAGTAAAATGGCATGCAAGAATAGTATATTCTTAATAATTTTGTATGAGTCATTTGAAATAAAGTGTGTGAGATTGTACAAAACTGCCTTACATTTCATGAAACTAAAAAATTGAATCAAATTATATTGCATTAAAATATCTACATCAAATTTCCAGATTGTTACACAACTTTATAAAAGTATATTGAAAAAAAGGGTAATTTCCACTTCCTTAATCTAAATATTAATGTATCAATGAATTTGTTTGAAATTATTTTCTTAATTGGCTTGTTTTATTCACTAAGTCAAAAATATTATTTATTTTGTTGTATACAAACAGTATCATACAGTTCTGCTCATTTTCTTACTTTGTAATGGGTACCACTCTTTTCCTTTTAGTAAATTTTCTCTTAAACATCTTTTAACTTTTTATTCGTGATATAAATTTGTCAATCTTTGTTCTATTTTCTGAGTTCAATCACTTGCTTTTCCTGTTTTTTTAAAACGTATTCTCCTTCCTAGTTATTTAATTTCTGATTGAAGGTGGTTTTTAATATCCTCAAATTCATGCTTAGATATATTTAATTCTTCTCCTCTGTCTCTGTATCTGTTTCTCCCCTGATTCATGCTTGCTTTTCCAGGGAGAATTATCCTCAATTGTGTACTGAATTTCCTTTTCTGATTTTTTGCAATAATTTCTTTTAGATATGCTAATGTTTTTCTTATTCATTTATGTGGAATTGAAACATGTTGCATGATTTCCAGTGTCACAATATCCTCTTCTGTCAATCCAAATATAATAGAAAATGTATTTTTGTTTGTTGATGAGGGCAAGTTCTGCATTCTTCAAATTTCTTGGTTTTGTTTCCAGGTCCCAAAGTTTCCCTATTGGTTACTTTTCTCCTTCACTACTTTTCCTTCTATTTGACTCACTCTCAACCCAAAGCTTGTGGTTCAAAAACCATCTCTTAAGTCACATGTACTTATAAGACCCTTTTCTGTGTCCTTGCCCTGATTCACCAGGATACCTTTTTAATATTCTCAGACTTAGTAGAGATTTAGTATTGATAGTGTTAATTTGAAATCAATCTTGATCATTTTGAACAAATGATACTCAACCTGTATTGCCTAATTGTTCCTTACTGCTAATAGGACAATGTAGATTCTCACTTGGAAAATATGAAAAATGCATGTTTTCAAACCTTGACAATGTACTGTGACATTTTGAAAAATTTCTCTGTTTGATATTTGAAAATTGGTATTTCCTTTTCATGTTTTGTGCTTTTCTATTATTGTGAAATGGAGCATCTTTTTGTATGGTTAAGGGCTATTTTTGTTTCTGTGTGATGTCTGTCAGTAAATGGCATCCTTAAAATAATTATTTACTTTAAATATTTGTCATTATATAGAAATACAATAATTTCAGTACAACAATTTTTTTTAGCTGTGAACTTTGATCAACTCTATTATTATTTCCTTTAAGTTATAGAGTCTTGCCGGGTTCAGTGGCTCAGCCTGTAATCCTGTGCTTTGGGAGGCTGAGGTGAGTGGATTGCCTGAGTTCGCAGGTTTGAAACCCACGTGGGCAACTTGTTGAGACCTCATCTCTACAAAAAATCAAAAAAATTAGCTGGATGTGGTAGCACGCGCCTGTAGTTCCAGATCCTTGGAAGGCTGAGATGGAAGGATCACTGGAGCCCAGCAGGTGGAGGCTGCAGTGGCCGGGAGTGGCCACTGCACTCCAGTCTGGGTGACAGAGTGAGACTCCAACTCAAAAAAAAAAGTTATAGAGTCTCCAGAACCTCTCTATTGATATATTTAAATGATATTCTTGGTTTTTAGTTTGTTTTGTTTTAGCTTCTTTAACTTAAATTTTTAGTTTATTCTCTTTATCTTATCATGCTAGAAAGATCTCCAACAATATGTTTAATGGAAGTTGCTGCACAATGTATTCTTCCTTGTCTTATTTTCAACCTCAAAGGGAAGACTTTAAGTGTTTTGGTATTAAATATAACATTTATTCTATATTTTATAGAAAATCATTTAGCAGGTCAAAAATTTTCATTTCATGCATAGTTTGCTAACAGATTTTATTACAAGTGGATATAAAATTTAATTCTTATTTTGCAGCTGTCATTATGATAATATGATTTTCTCCTTTCACCTTTTAATATGGTGACTTACACTTTTTTCCATATGATTAATTACTGGATGCAGTGGCACCTATAGTCCCAGCTACTTGGGAGACTAAGGGAGGATGACTGGAACCCAGGAGTTTGAGGCCAGCCTGTGCAACACAATGAGAATCTATCTCTAAAAAATTAATAAATAAAAATTTAAAAAATAAAATACAACAAAAATAAAGTTTTATTCCCTGAAAGAAAATATCTTGTGAGTTATTTTTAAATTAATTATAAAATATGAAATTATAATTTAATACTAATTGTAAACTTATTTATAATTTTGATGAATACATATTGTAAATAAGCAATCCATCTGTAAATAAAATCTTGTTGAAAACCATTATAGCACATTAAAATGAATGAAGAAATATACCATATTAATATTCGTATGAATCAATTTGCTGCAAGATGATTATTTCAATGCAATACCAATTAATATTCCAGCATTGATGGGTATGTGTGTGAATGTCTGTTTGCATGTGTATGTGTGACAATTAACCAGATGATTTTAAAAATATATAAACATGAAAAGCATGCAGACTATCTAAGAATAGCATGTAGAACAATAACCAAGTTGGAGGATTTACACTTCCAGACATCAAAACTGTCTATAGGGTTACAGTAATCAAGACAGTGTGATAGTGCCATAAGGACAGAAAAATTGAACAATAGAACAGAAAATAAAATTTTAAAATAGAACAAATATAACCAGAATTGTGACAAATGCACCACTGTAATTCATTAAGAAGAAAATTGTCTCTTCAATAAATTATGTTGGATCAGTTCAGTACATGTAAGGAAAAAAAATGTTCTCTTAATTCATAACATACAAAAATATTAATTAAAAATTATTAATTAAAAATATTAAATATTTAAATATTAATTTAAAATGTCATGTCTAATGCTGCTTTAAGCATGAGAATGCTAGGAGTTTCACTGATGTGCTTTTTTATAAAATTGATTTAAATTATTTAAAACATCCTAAAAGACAAAGAGCAAATTAAAAAATAAAATAAAGCTATTCAAGATAATCTTTGAAAATTCAGTAAGAAAGGCAGGATCCTGTGGTATTTCAATGAAGACTTCACTCTTCCTCCTACCTCCCAGCTCAGCAACATGGAGACTTCACTTTAGACCACTGCATCCAAGGAAAGAGAGCTCTTCTCACCAGTTTCCTGTCAAAGAACTTTTTTCCTGAGAAGAGCAGGATATCAGCTCTTTGTATTCTACCTCCAGCTACCTATTGCTAAGGCTAAGCTCTGAGTGAGTGCAGTTGGAAGGTGGGAATTCCTTCTTTTGCACAATCCCCACTTGGAGAATTGAGGCACTACTTTCTGTGTGGCAGGCTGAAAATATGGGGGCCTGATAGGTGGTTTTATGTTAGAAGAGGCATACCAAGAAGACCTTAGGCTACTGCCTCCTACCTCCACTAAGCACTCAACATCAAGAGCACAGATTTTACTAGGAGAGAAGGTTGCCACTGTCCCTACTTCCAGCTCCTTTTTCCTGGCTCAGAAATTTTGCCTGTGGGGAGAAGCAGACTGTGGTGAAAGGCAATTGGAAGGAGAATGAAGATAAAGGCTAAATTGTAAGCAAGCTAGCTTGTGGGAAAGGATAGAGTATATGAAAGCTGAGAGGAGCCCTCCTGGGGTCAGAACAAATATTAAATACTAACCCTAGAAAATATTCCTTCAAAGAAGTCAACATTGATTGGATTAGATTATGGAACAATTTATGTCCCAGGACATTGTTGAAAACAGTAGAGCAATCAGTTGGCAATTAGTGGCATTTAACAGCTGAGTTTGAGCAGAGAAAAAGAATAGAACTCTATCAAAATTGCTGTCATTCCAAGCTATGGGCATACCCAAAGTTGAACCTCCTGAGAAGAAACTTCAGGCTCTACACTGTGTATGAAGGTGGGAAGTCAGAAGGAAAATACATTTTATTAAAATAATCCAGTTAGTCAATAAATAAATAAATAAGCAAATATCAATAACAATCCTAGATTAAGAGAAACAGTACTCAGAGATGCTACAGTATTTTACCTAAAATGTCCAGTTTCACACAACTACAAAAATAAGAAATGCAAATAAACACAAAAATATAGCCCATATATGAGGATGGGGGCAATAGAAACTGCCTATGAAAACAAAGAGATGTTCAATTTTTTAGGAAAAGTCTTGAAAGTAGCCATCATAAATATATTCACAGAACTAAACAAAAACCATGATTAAAGAAAGAAAGATATGACAACAATGTCATTTCAAGTAGTAAATGATAGCAAAGAGATATAAATTACAAAAAATAATCCTGGAGATTCTGGAGTCAAAAAGTACAATAACTGAAACAAAATATTTACTAGAGGGGCTAGTGTTAGTTTGTTACTAAAATGTCACAAACCAGGTGACTTAATTAACAGAATCTTACAACCTCACAGTTTTTGAGACTGGAAGCCTGAGATGAGGTGTTGTTAAAATTTGAATTATTCTGAGTGTTCTAAGGTAGAACATATTTCTGACTTTCCCTAGCTTCTGGTTGTTTGCTGGCAATAGTTGAAATTCCTAGGTACCCCAAATCCTGCCTTCATCTTTATGTAGTGTTTTCACTTCTTATAAGAACACAAATCATGCTGGATTAAGGTGTATCCTAATGACATCATTTTACTTTAATTACCTCTGTAAATACCTTATCTTAAAAGTAGGCCACATTCTGAGATAGTGGGAGTTAGAAATTGTACATATCATTTTTGGAGGAAAACCTTTAAGAGGGTTTAAGAGTAGATTTGAACCTTAGAAGAAAGACTAAGTGAACTTAAAGATAGATTGATAGATATTATGCAAGCTAAAGAGACCAGAGAAAGAAATAAAGAAAAATGAACAGAACATCAGGAAAAATATGAGAACCATCCACGTGAGAAACCAATGTGTGTATAATGGAAACTCCAGAATTAGAGAAAAGAAGGAGAAAAATTGATTTTTTTAATGGCTGAAAATTTCCAAATACATTGAAAAATAATGTACAGCATACATGAAACTCACCAAATTCAAAATAAGATAAATGCAGAAAAGATCCAATGCCAGATACATCATTGTAAAAGAGGTTTATGTCAAAGATAATGAGAATCTCAATAACAAAAAGAGAAAAAAGACTCATCATTTACAAGAGAATCCAATGAGATTAACATCTGATTTTTCAGTAGAAATAATAGAAACAAGAAGGCAAAGGAATAACACATTCAAGTGGTCAAGTTAAACATGCTGTCAACCAAGAATTTTGCATCCAACAAAGCTATTTTTCAATAATAAAGGAAAGTAATACTGTCTTAGATTGAAAAAGAATAAGAGAATATGTTTCCAGCAGATCTACCCTATAAGAAATGCTTAAAATGTATTCAAGCTAATAGCAAGTGACCTTAGGTAGTAATGTTTGCACAAAAAACCAAGAGCACAGCTAAAGGTAATTTATAATTATAAAAGACAATATAAATGCATATATTTATATTTGCTTTCTCCTTTCTTCTTTGAACTTATTGAAAAAGCAGGAGACGGGGCAAGATGGCGACGGCATAGGTGAACTTGTGAGATTCTCTGAACGTGAGTTCCCCAAAAAGGCTATCACTTCGCTACCCCCA
>NW_007261255.1:0-12110 GCF_000164805.1 Carlito syrichta
CTTCCCCAGATTTGGAGAAGATTTAGAATCTCTTCAAAATAGTATAAGAGAAAAGCAGTCTTTAGGATGGAAGTGTATGGGGTCCAGTTACAAGTTCACATTTTATCAGCTCTCTCCTAACCTTGGAATAGTTGTGGGCCCAGTATTGCACAGTAAGTTAAAAAGCCACTGTGGGAATAGGTGGCCACTTTATTCCTCCACTAAGCGTGGGATTCTCCAAGGAGATGTTCATCATTGGGAGGCATACTGGTGTCAAGAATAGGCTTCCATATCTTGACTCCATTGCTTACTGGCTCTCTGATCCTTCTCATCTGTAGGATAAGAGTAATGTCTATCCGAAAACATTGTTCAAAGGATTTGGTAAGATCACAGGTATAAATCATATCCCAAGGTGCTTGATAGGAAATGCCAAAGACAAGAGGCTGGCTACCTGCTCACATCAGGAATTATCTGGTTAAGAAAAAAAAAAGCTTTAATTTTTTTGTCATAAGTTTTTTTTTGTTTTTTTTTTTGAGTTGGAGTCTCACTCTGTTGTCCAGACTGGAGTGCAGTGGCCGCTCCCGGCCACCGCAGCCTCCACTTGCTGGGCTCCGGCGATCCTTCCGCCTCAGCCTTCCAAGTAGCCAGAATTACAGGCATGCACTACCATGCCCAGCTGATTTTTTGATTTATTGTAGAGATGAAGTCTCACTGCCCAGGTGAATCTCGAACCCGCAGGCTGATTTTTTGATTTATTGTAGAGATGAAGTCTCACTGCCCAGGTGAATCTCGAACCCGCAGGCTCAGGCAATTCACTCACCTCAGCCTCCCAAAGGCACGGGATTACAGGCTGAGCCACCGAGCCCGGTTTAAGTCAAAAGTTTTAATGCCTAATATTTTATAGTTTTGGGCTACCTGCCACAAGACAGATTGCAACTTAGGCAGAAAGCTAGAGAGAACTGATGAAATTTTTAAATGAGTCATGGATTCTATAACTGGTGCTAGCTGCCTTTGTGTTAGTCTAATGAGTACCAAATGGCTCCGTATAACTCAGCGAAGGAGAAAGTGAGGGGGACAGGCATTTCCTCACACCATTAAACCTAGGTTTTGAGGCTAAAGTAGAAACTTTAAATGAAACAAATATTTCTTTCTAGGACCATTGAACAATCACTTGGTTCAGTGTCATTTCAAAGGGAGGCAATTGAGTTGAACTTCCTTTAGGACATTCTGCTGGAAAAAAAAAGACATCTTTGAAGCTTCATGCAATTAGCTCTATCAGTCAACTTCAGGAAGCTGATTTAGCAAAACCAGCTGCAAGAAACTAAACACATTCGGAAATCGGGTTCTACTTCTAGATACATTCCCCTAAATCTTGGTCGGTCCCTCTCTCATTGATCCCCATCCCACGTCCCATTCCCCTGCAGTATCATCTGAAAGAGTCAGAAAACTAAACAGACTTTATAAATCTTTGTACTTCTGATGAAGTGCACTTAATTTTCTGAATCCCATCTGTTACATATTCAGCACTTCTCTTAACTTTCTTTTAAGCACTTTGATGCTGTTGTATTGCAAAAGTGACCTTCCAGGTACAGGAAAATAGCATCTCTGAGTTAGTAATCACCTGTTGCATAGCCTCTAAAGTGACCATGAGGCTCTATATATTAAGAAGAGACGTGCTCCCCCACCCTATTAAAATCACTAATATTCCCCCTGAAGGTGGTTATGCTTCTAGGGAAAGAGGTATTGCAAAGACTTGACCCCATCCTGCCTGTCCCAGAGTGAAAAATTAACAGCTATTCAACAAGAGGAGTGGAAGGGACATTAAAAGTGGGCCTATTTCTTTCTTTCTCATAGAACACACTGAAGCAAAAATAAATCTGGGGAGGGGCAGGCCCTGCTGACAGCAAAGATTTCTGACATTTGAGGAAAGAATTCTCTTCATAGGATGGAGTTACAAAGTAGATCAAAAGCATAGTCTCAATTCTAGCTCTAACAACATAAAGACCATTACAATAAATCATTTCTCCATGGTAGAATCTCTTGTATATATGAAGCTGTCAGAAGTCTCCCTTATACACATAAAGGGTACTACATTATGTACCAAAAAAGAATGCTATAAAACTAATTCAAGAATGGGGAAGATAAATGAACACCTGCAACAGAGGTTGGGCAATTCCTAAATAGCAAAGGTCAGGAAAAATTCCTGGAGTAGGACTTTGATGCACTTCTATTCTCTTCATGACTGAGTGTGTCCCAGTAACACCCATCAATAAATGTCTGTTGGTGTTTTATAACCAGCTCACTTTTGCTGATTTCAGTTTCCATATAGAATACCAACTGGTCACAATGCCATAGGATAAAACCATGCTGCCCTTTTTGTTTTGGTGCTGGTGGATTTTTATTTATTTATTTATTTATTCTCAGTGTTCCATGGTTACTATGAGTGTTTCCTTCCTGATTGGTATACTCAATTTCTGTTCAGCCTAAGATGGTCTCACTTCATAAATCTGTAATTAAAGAAACCACTGGAGAATGTGGCAACCCCAAGTTTGAGATATATTTTTGACATGGGTCATATCTCTGCTCCTTTTGCCAAATGATATTGAAATATTCATGGCTAATTAACATAAGGCATGTCCTGTTTTATGAGGAAATGTTGCAGAACAATAACTATAACATGCATAAAATATGTTTTCTATTTTTATATGCAAAAGCAGGTTCTTATATATCAAGGGTTTATTACTTGAGATTCTTCAAGTCACTGAAACGTTCCCTGTGGTACCTAGAACATAATTAAGTGTTGTGTGGTTTAAATACTTTAGATCTTTAAATTTGTATATATGATATTCCATAAAGTTCTTTTTGTCATTATACAATTTTGGAAGATAAGGAGATAAAGGATAAAGATAAAGGAGACACTAAAGCAATCTTCATTTGCAGGTGACTTTTCTTCCCTTGGTGTTGACCTTGGGTGGGGAGAATCACAGGTAGCAGAGTTATGCAAAAGCTCAAGATTTAGGTGGTATATTTTGGCTCAGTATATATTGTGAAATTAAATGGTGTGTAATGGTCACAACACATAAGAGAAGAATATTTTGATTTATTGAGTTTCTTCCTAAAGTAAAGTAGTTGAGCTAAAAGAAAGTTAACCCCACACTGTGTCATGACTGGGTCTTAGGGGCAGTAAATCAATGTGGGAACAATATTCTTACTTCTGGTATAACTGTTTTGGAGAGAGAGAGAGATCAGTGAAAAGCATATTCAGAAAAGTTGGACAGAGTTGGGAAAAAGTTTGGCAGTAGTACACTGTGCATATTCCTTCCCAACTTCAAGTTTGGTGACTGTCAAGTTGGGAGCCTGAAATCAGCCATAGCAAGAGTATTTACAAATCAGGACTTCCCCCACCCCTCCACATTATCCCATCCACCACCCTCACCATTGCCACTCTTGATCAGTTGTTAGCCATTTACCAGCACACTACTGATTGGACATGACTATGAATGGTCTTATCTCAACCCACAAAATACGGTTTCTGTGTAAGACTTGCATCTATCCTATTAGTATGGTGCCCTGAACACAAGTCCACCACCCTGTCCCAGATCCAAATTAAGACAGGAACTTGCACAGTCATACTAGGAGCCATTAACATCATGTCTGTTACATCCAGTGTGATCATATGTCTATTTCCCTGGGACATTTACCAGCTTTTGTCTGTTTCCCATCTGGTTTGGCATTTGTTTCTGTTTTATCTTATAATAACAAATGTATTATTCTTAATTATTGTGTTGTTTGAAAGATGATATGGTTTCAGTAGATTTCTGTTTTGTATTTCCAACTTCTGCCATGGTCTGGTATATCCTGTGAGACACATGTACAGTGAGCAGTGTTCTCGTTCTAATGCATGGGAAAATAACAATAATTTAATACATACATCAAACAAAAACTCATAGCCATTTTAATATTGGTTAAGTCTGAAAGATGATCAGTGATAACATCTCAATTTCTGACCCTTTGCAGATAACCCCTTTATAGATCACAGACAGAATGTCAACTGATAACATAAAATGTGCTCTGCCACTAATATCCAGAAACTAGCACCTTGTTGCAGCCACCGGTGTGAGGGGAAGAGTATCCAATGCCACTGCTAGCACCTGTCAGCCAACAGGTGGACAAGTTCAATGACCTACACTAAAATCTGCAAGTTGCACAAAAGTTCCAGGCCAGGAGAGGGAGGGCTCAATGACAAAGATGACAAATTATAACTTAGATATATATATAAGAAACATACATAAAAATGGAGTCTAAGGAGTCTTGCTATAGAGCATATAAAGTTTCCTCAAATATTAGTAGTATTTCTAAAATGACTATACCCAGAGTCAATTTAACAAATGTACCTGAAAAAAGTATATTTACATATTACTACATAAGGCATAACTTTTTAAATCAAACGTATTTTAACTTAGGTCTTTTCTATTTAAAATTTTCTTGTGCATACATAAAAGGAAGCAATAACTGTCAATGTGTTGGTCTCATCAGCAGAAGAAAAGCTTTGCACATACATGACACGAGTTTTACAACAATATTTTCTGGTGCTCCAAAATAGAAAATCAATGAACTTAATTCCACTAATGGTTCTTTCTTTTCCATTCAATTCATAGAATTAAAAGGAGGTTTGATTAGGCTTCTTCTGTTGAAGATGAAACATCTGACAGTTTTGCAAATACTATCATAAATTCAGCAAAAAGTTTTATCTGAGGAAAAATCTTCTATTTTTGCATGGATAGTATGAAAACAAATGTTGGTACATGGCAAAAACAATGTTTTTACTAAATTAAGAAACCTATGAAGCAGAGATGTTCTTGGAATTACTTGTGTTGCACACATAACTCATAATTGCCTCCAAATAACCAATGATTCGATTTATCAAAATATAAACTGTATTGCTTCTCCTTTGTACACAGAGAGCAACTGAACTACAAAATTTTTGTGATTAAAGTAATGTTGAATAAAAACAAAACAAATAAACTTCAACATGGCAAAATGCATTTTTTACTGCTCACCATGATTGGATTTGAGAAAGCATTTAGCGTTTGTAAAATTGTTTTGTAGTTCAACCTATGTATACAATAGTACTGACCGTTTTGTGAGTCCTCTGTATTTTGTATGTATTTTGTCAACATCAGTTTAAAATATCTTAATATTTTCTCAAATCTTCCTTCTTTCTTCTCTTCTGCTTGCTAATAAACTTGTTTTAAAACTTTTAAAAAATAAAGTATTTTAATGAAAAAATTAAATAGAGCACCAAAAATATCTTCAGCTTCTGAAGCTTTTACAAATTGTGATAATTAAAATTAGAGCTTACCAACAGGAAGATATTAACATTTTTCTCCTTCAAAGATAAGGAAGGAAATTATGAGACCTCAGATCAGATTCATGAATTAATTTTGAAATTGTATAGCTGTCTTTTGAAATATGTCATTTTTCAGCCTTATTAAAATTTACTAGACCAAAAATATGCATTTATGATATACAGCATAATGTTTTGGTATATGTACACGTTGTGCAACGATTAAATCATGCTAATTAACATATCCATCACCTCACATACTTTTTTGTGGTAAAGACATTTAAGATCTACTCTTTTAACAATTTTCAAATATACAGCATATCAATTATAGTCGCCATGCTGTACGATAGATTTCCAAACTTATTTCTCCTAACAGAAACTTTGTATCCTTTGACCAGCATCTTCTCATTTCCACTCCCATCTCACTCAACACCCACCCTCTGGTAACCACTATTCTATTCTTTGTTCTATGAATTTGACTTAAGATTCCTCATATGAATCAGATAGTGGCAGATTTGTTTTTCTGTACTTGGCTTATTTCCCTTAGTATAATGTTTTTCATATTCCTCCATGTTGCCGAGTAGCAATATTTTCTTTTTCTCTTTTTAAAGTCGAATAGTATTCCATTGTACACCACACTTTCTTTATCCATTCATCTAGTGATGAGCACTTAGGCTGATTCCATATATTGCCTATTGTGAATAATGCTGCAATGAACAAGGGAGTACAAACACTTCTTTAGCAAATCGATTCCATTTCCTTTGCATATATATTTAGTAGTGGGATTGCTGGTTCATACGGTAGTTCTATTTTTAATTTCTTTAGAAACCTTTATACTATTTTTGCATAATGACTGTACCAATTTACATTCTCACAGTGTGTAAGGATTTCTTTTTCTCCAGTTGCTCATCAATTCTTGTAATATTTTGTCTTTTTGATAATAGCCATTCTAACAGGTATGAGTTGATATCTATTTGGGGTTTTAAATCGCATTTCCCCCAATGAGTTAGTAATGATGAGCTTTTTTTCATATACCTGTTAACCATTTGTATGTCTTCTTTTAAGAATGATCTATTCACTGGGCTCGGTGGCTCAGCCTGTAATCCCATGCCTTGGGGAGGCTGAGGTGTGAGTGGATTGCCTGAGCCCGCGGGTTCGAGACTCGCCTGGGCAGCGAGACCTCATCTCTTCAATAAATCAAAACATCAGCCAGGCGTGGTAGTGCATGCCTGTAATTCCGGCTGCTTGGAAGGCTGAGGTGGAAAGATCGCCAGAGCTCAGCAGGTTGAGGCTGCGGTGGCCGGAAGTGGCCACTGCTCTCCAGTCTGGGAGACAGAGTGAGACTCCAATTCAAAAAAAAAAAAAAATAATATCAGGCCTTATATTTAAATATTTAATTAATTTAAGCTAATTTTTATATATGTTGTGGGATAAAGGTCTAATTTTATTCTTCTGCATGTGGATATTCAGTTGTCACAACACCATTTATTGAAAGAATTGTGATTTTTTCTATTGTGTGTTCATAGCATCTTTATTGCATATCAATGACTGTAAATGTATGGATTTATATGTCAGCTATCTGTCTGCTGGTATATGTGGCTGTTTTTATACTAGTACCATGTTGTTTTGCTTACTCGAGCTATGTAGTGTATTTTGAGATTACATTAGATTTTATGATGCTTCCAGTTTTGTTTTTTGGCCAAGATTGCTGTGGCTATTTGAGTTCTTCTGTAATTCTCTTCAAATACTAGAACTTTTTTTTCTATTTCTGTGAAAAAAATACCTTTGCATTTTGATAAAAATTTCATTGAATCTGTAAGTCATTTTAGGTAGTATGGATATTTTAACAATATTAATTATTTTAATTCATAAACATGGGATATAGTTTGTGTGTGTGTCTTCAATTTCTTTCATCAATGTTTTATATTTTTCAATGCATTAGTCTTTTACCTCCTTCATTAAATATATTCATCAGGTTTTTTTTTTAAAAAAAACTATTGTAAATGGTATGCTTTTGTAAAATTCTTCTTTTAATTTTACTTAATTTATTCTAACATCCACATTGCTTTTCCTCTCCCCTCACCCTTCCCATTCTCTGATAATCACTATTCTACTCTCTAATTTCTTGAGATCCATTTTTTTAGCTCCTGGATATGAGTGAGAACATGCAATGCTTGTCTTTCTGTGCTTGACTTATTTCACTCAACATAATGGCTTCCAGTTCCATTCCTGTCACTGCAAATGACAGGACTTCCTTCTTTTCTATGGCTGAGTAATATTTCACTGTATATATATTATATATATTATATTTTCTGTATCTATTCACCTGTTTTGGGGCATTTAGGTTGATTTTATATTTTGGCTACTGTGAACAGTGCTGCAATAAACATGGAAGTGCAAATGTCTCTTTAATATGTTGATTTTTAAATATTTGATATATGACCAGTAGTGGAGGTGCTGGATAATATGGTAGTTCTATTTTAAGTTTTTTTGAAGAAGCTCTATACTGTTTTGCATAATGGCTTTACTCACCTGCATTCTCATCAATTGTGCATGAAGTTTCCCCTTTCTCCACATCCTTGTAAGCATCTGTTATTCCCTGTCTTTTTTGATACAAGCCATTTTAATTGGGATGAAATTATACCTTATTGTGGGTTTTGATTTGCATTTCTCTAATGAGTAGTGATGCTGAGCATATTTTCATATATCTCTAGGCCATTTGTAAACCTTTTGAGAAATATCTGTTCAAATCTTTTGCCCATTTTTAAATTAGATTATTTTGCTCTTGAGTTGTTTGAGCTCCTTACATATTCTGGTTATTAATCCCTGTCAGATGAATAGTTTGAAAATATTTTCTCCCATTCTGTGGCTTATGTCTTCTGCTGTTTCCTTTGCTGTACAGGAGTTTTTTAAATTGATGTAATGCCATTTGTCCAGTTTTGCTTTTGTTGCCTGTGCCTTTGAGGTCTTACAGAAAAATTTTTTTGCCCAGACCAATGTCTTGGTGTGTTTCCCCCAATGTTTTCTTCAAGAAGTTTCATAGTTTCAGTTCTTAGATTTAATTCTTTAATTCATTTTTTTCATGTGATGGGATGGCTCTTGGTCACCTTAGTGGTGAAAGATTCCGGTGTCCTCTGCAGAGGAGACTGCACCCACCATATTGCTGACACTAATAGTGTGACTCTTCTTATTAGTTTCTACTCACTCCAGACATCTCAGGAATGACAATCTCCCCAGCAGTCTCCCCAGCAGTCCTTTTTATGCAGTTATTACCCATTTTTTGGCCCCACTGTGTTGTTGCAGTTTCTCAAATGGACCCTTGAGCCCCTGCCCCAAGATAATTATCATGGATAACATTCTATTTGTATTTTGTGGAGAGAATAAACCTTGTGTTTTCTACTCTACTGTGTTGCTGACATTACTCTGAAATAGGCCATCATTGGGGGAAAATATTTTGATAGTATTTCTATTTCTAATTGGACACATTTTTATTCTCTAGTAAATTGGAATGGATATACTATCAAGACCAATCCAGTTTTGCCACATTTCAATTTAGTGAAATAATTGAACAACTTATTAATGAACTTTTCCTTTGTAAAAACATTTGTTGCAAAATGAGTTCTGAATACAAAGAAAAATGTACCTTTACAATTAAAAATATTCAAGTTAAACTTTTTAAACATTTCAAGACAAAAAGACAATGAATATGTGTTCCATTTAGTTGAATTTGCTCTTGTTTTACCAAGTAGCAGCATCTGTAAATAAATTATTTAATTTTATTAATAAAAATTATTAGAAGGTCAATTAAAATGGCAACAATTATAAGTATATTAACTATAAAACACAACTTAAAGAAAATTGAAGGTAGTTTATAACAAAACATTATTGAAAACAACACATTCTTCAGAAACACTTCATTAACACAGTAATAGAGAGAAACAACTAAGGAATAGATCAAGATGTGTCAATATGTACCAAAAATCATTAAACTGTTTATATATTTTTAATATTCAGATATTTTAATATTAAAAGTTACTTATTTTGATTTATAATTCAGATGTGTTATTTTATTTTTAAATAACCGTTGAATGAATCTGTTCTATAAATTCGCCAATAGAATAAAACAATTTGATGTTAGAAAACATTTTTATAAGAATATAATTTTAATGATTTTGTCACTTATTTCACTCTTCAAAGCCTTCCAGTTTGGGTGATACATCATGAGGTTCCTTTAGCAATGTCCCATCATGAAAAAAAGATGAATTAAATTCATCTTCTCTAACTGCAGGCAAATAGAGAAGTCAGCAACTAGTGCCACTTTTATCTTTTCCTTTTGGTCCATGATCATAATTAGAGCATTTATTTTCCTCTTAAACACCCAGTGTTGAACCTGTGGGTGGGCCAAGGGTAATTGCAATAAGTTCAAAGTAAATTATGAATGCACTTCATAGAAACCATTTAGCAAAAGTATTGGGCATATTTATTGTGTCAGTCCTCATTTAAAAGTTTACTTTTAGTCTTTTATTATTTTATTTTCCTTAATGAGAAACACAACAACTATAGGACCAAATTGCTTTCCTATTCAATTTCCTGTTCTCACGTCTTGTATGATTAAGTGTGATGAATGATAAAGTAGCAAGTGACTTTGTTTATTTTGAATAATTACTTAATTCAATGGCCAATAGAAGACATAAGAGGCTATTAAGAACAACCACACACCAACAAACTGGAAAATGTAGAAGAAACAACCAAAAAAATGAACCTACAGGCCAATATTCCTATTGACTATACATGCAAAAATCCTCACCAACATAATAATAGCAAAACAAATCCAACAGCACATTAAAAATATTAAAACTTCCTGGGCAACTTGGCAAGACCTCATCTATACAATAAATCAAAAATTAGCCTGGGGTGGTAGTGCGCACCTGTAGTTCCAGCTACTTGGAAGGCTGAGGCGGAAGGATCTCTGGAGCCCAGCAGGTTGAGGCTGCAGTGGCTGGAAGTGGCCACTGCACTCCAGTCTGGGCGACAGAGTGAGACTCCAACTCAAAAAATATATATATTAAACACCATAATTAAGTGGGTTCATTCCAGAAATGCAAGAATGGTTCATCATATGCAAACTAATAAATGTGATATATTTCACCAATGAAATCAAGGATAAAAACCATATGATCATCTTCATAGATGCAGAAAATATATTGATAAAATTTAGCAGTTCTCCATGGTAAAATTTCTCAACAAATCAGGAGTAGAAATAATGTATCTCAACATAATAAAAATCATGTGTGACAAGCCAGAGCCAACATCATAGTGAATGGGGAAAAGATGAAAGTTTATTCTCTAATATCTTGAATAAGATAAAGATACCCACTTTTACCATTCTTATTCAACACGGTACTGGAAGTTCTAGCCAGTGCAATCCATTAAGAGAAAGAAAGAACATTGAAATTGGAAAGAATGAAGTCAAACTGTTCATGTCTGCAGCTGGCATGATTATATACCAGGGTGCCAAAAATATGTCTACACATTCACTCAAAAGATGAGATTAATTAAATGATTGCTAATGTCACCATGTGACAGACAGAACACTAGAATTGGTCAGTGCAACCACCTACCAAGTGTAACTTATATACATCTTTTGTTATCAGTATATATTGACTATTACAATGTTAATACGGTTTTTTCCTTCCTTAAAATGTGTATACATTTTTTGTCAATGTGTATACATTTTAAGGCAAATATATATACTTAGAGACTCCACCAAAAAACAATGAGAACCAATAAACAAATTTGGTAAACTTACAGGGTATAAAATCAGCGTACAAAAATTAGTAGCCTTTCTAGACACCAATAACTAATTACCTGAAAAATAATTTTTATTGTCTTTTACATTTTTATGACTACCAAAAAAATTAGAAATAAATTTAACCAAGGTAATGAAAGACATCTACAATGAAAACTTAAAAAAAAATAAATGAAATATGTTGAAGACACAAAAACATGAAAGGGTGATCTGTGTCTATAAACTGTAAAAGTTGCTGAAATATCCATATGTTCCAAATAGATCTACAGACTTAATGCCACCCTTATCAAAATACTGATGACATTCTTCATAGAAATAGAAAAAAATTCCTAAACTTCTTATGGAACCACAAAAGACCCCAAATAGTCAAAGCTATCTTGAGCAAAATGAACTCAGCTGGTAGCATCACACTACCTTATTTTAAACATATTACAAAGCTATAATTACCAAAACGTCATGACACTGGCGTAACAACAAATACATAGACCAAGAGAACAAAATAAAAGGCACAGAAATAAACCCATACATTTATAGCCAACTGATTTTTAGTAAAGGTGCCAAGTATACAATGGAGAAAAGACAGGCTCTTTAATAAATGATCCTGGGAAAATTAGATATCCATATGGAGAATTATAAAACTTATCTCTCACCATACACAAAAATTAATTCAAAATAGGTTAAAGAAGAAAAAATAGAGGAAAAGCTCCATGACATTGGCCTAGGCAAGTATTTTTTAATATCACCTCAAAAATATGGGCAACAAAGGCATATATAGATACATGGATATACATATCAGCTAAAAACTTCTGCACATCAACGGAAACAATCCATAGAGCAAAAAGACAACTTACAGAATGGGAGATTATATTTGTAAGGTTATACATTTGATAAAGGGCTAATATCCAAAATATATAAAGAACTTAAACAACTAAATAACAAAAAAAGATAGCAAGATTTTTAGAACGGATGTACATA
>NW_007261256.1:0-10230 GCF_000164805.1 Carlito syrichta
CCTCCGTCTCTGCTACACACCCTTATTTGCAGACCACACTATGATAAACTAAGCAGCACCAGAGGATCCAGCTTCCCAAGGTCCACAGTCACCAGGTGGGGCACAGTGCACAGACCCTGAGCCACTGACCGCCAGCTGCTGACGAGGCAGTCCAGCAGGGAGTCCTCTATGACTTAACCTGGTTATCAAGAGCAGCCTCAGAAGTGCTCTTAGCTTCTGTGCTGTAAATCACAAAATGGAAAAACAACAAGGCTGAAGGGGAACAACAAACTGAGCTCCATTCCACGGAAGAGTCCAGACTAATGACACATGTTGTCTCTTTGGAGAATTGGAATGAGATTTTATCACAGGCGCCTGCTGACAACATTATGACAAAGCAATTTCCACTCGAACCCAGAGGGCACTGTTCCCATGAGAGAGAACCAACGGAGGCTGATTTCATTTACATGTGGGTCAATTGAGTTTTAACTGCCCATGCTATTGTTTTTCAATGAAAAAGAAAAAAAATCCCATTTTAGGGAATTGGTTCCCATGGGCAAGCTATTCAGAGCATAAGTCCAGCCCCAGTGGTGCCCTCTGGGGCACCTTCACTCCCTCCCTGGAAACATAAGCGTTGTGACCCCAAGGCTAGGGTCCTGAATTAGGATGCCAGGAGGAGCCAGGACAGAAGTTTGTGGGGACTCGGATGGCCCATCGTTCACAAGTCATCAACCATCTGTACCTGAGCACGGACAAACATACACCTTCCCACAGGATGGGACACTCTGTGGGGGCAGAGAGAATGGAGAAGAGTCTCTAAGCAGCAGTTCTCCCATAGAGACAAACTGCTCAGAGCCACCTGGAGTCATCCGTCACAGTTACAACATCCCTTCTCCATGCCCAGAAATATATACACACAAGGTCCTGTCAACACACTTGCTCTTTGATGCAAAACATCCCCAAACATCTTACTGCTGATCCAAAACACCAGGGGAAGACCCCCTCCCAAAAATCAGAATTTTCTTTTGGAGGCTGGGTCCCTTGTAGTACCCTCATAATTTGTTCTTCCAGATCAAATGGACAGCAAAAGATTCTTTCTGGAAGTTTTGAGAAAGTTGTGTCAAAACCTGTGAAAGAAACATCTCTGATGAGTGAGACTGATCACTTTTTCATGTGTCTGTTGGCTGCCCATATGTCTTCTTTTGAGAAGTGTCTATTCATGTCTTTTGCCCACTTTTTAAAGAGCTGTTTGTTTTTTTCCCTTCGGTGAGTTTGAGTTCCTTGTAGATCCTAGATGTTAGGCCTTTGTCAGACATACAGTTGGAAAATATTTTTTTCCCATTCTATGAATTGTCTCCCTCCTCTCTTGATGGTTTCTTTTGCTTTGCCAAAGCTCACTAATTTGATGAGGTCCCACTTGTCTGTTTTATTTCTTAAGGTATTGGCCTTTAAGTTTCTCAATAGGAATTGGTTCCCAGTTCCAATTTCCATAAGGGTGTCTCCTGTGTTTTCTAAGATTCTATGGTTTGGGGTGGGACTGGCAGTTGAGGGAAACTGCTAAGGGAGGGAGGGGCACACTTCATCAACAAGGGTACCTGCATGATCAATGTTTACATACCTAACCCTGAATTGTACTCCACATCTTTATAATAAAAATTTTTTTAAAAGAAACATTTCAATGTGTGGCAGACAGGTTACTGGTTCTTCCACCATGACAACATACCTGGCCACACTGTGCCAAGTGTTCACCAGCTTTTGACCAAAACCAGTGTAACCCCCATGCCCTGCCCTCCTTATTCACTCAGATGAAAAAATGTCCTCAAAGGGAAATGTTTTGCAGATGAAAGAGAGGTGAAACACAAAAATGCAGGAGCACTAAAAGGCACCAAAATTTGCAAATTTAAAATCTGATTGGAACAAAAAAAAAAAACAGTTTTGTGAAAAGCATCTCAATGGGTGTGTGGCATCAAATGGAGAGTAACCTGAAGGTGACCAAAGTTTAAACATGTGAGAACAAATACAGTCTTTAATTAATGCATTCCATTTGGGGGAGTTTTCCTCCTACTGTGTCTTCTTAAGTCACCACCTAGTTGAGCCTTGTTGGGGAGAGCACTGAGCTGTACCCGCAGCATGGCGTGAGTGGAGACATGGAGGTGGAGAGGGAGGAACTTGGCCAGGAAGGGAAGCCCCACCCCACACATCCCCAAGGGATGACCCACAGCTCATCATTCTGCATCCAAAGGGGAGAAAGTGGAAGCAGGTTGTGCTCAGACTGGACCTGAAAGCCTGCACCCGAGGCTAAACACAGGAACCCCTGGTGACACCAAGGCTTATGACCAGGTGTATCTGATCATGTCGATAGCTGCCTCTGTGACCACTCTAGATGCCAGCCAGAGTCTCATGGAAAGGGGGCTGTGGGGGATCTGGAGGTGGCAAGTACTTAACATACCCAATTCCAGGCCCATACCCAGCAATGATACTGGTGTCCAGATGGGAATATAGGATGGACTAGACTTTGAAACAGCCCTGGAAATTCTAGAAAACAGCTGTAGCTTGGTAAGCTGTGCAGATGCCTGTGTCTCATGGAAGGTATGAGTTTCAGGGTAGCAGGATTCCATTCTCTGCCTCCTACTGTTACAAGCTGTATTCTTGAAGCGGTCTCTTGACTTTTATCAGGATTAACTCAGGAAGGCTTCTGGTGCTTGTTCAAGTGCCTACCCCTCAGTGTTTCAATGGAGGTGGGCCTGGCACCTGGGACCTGCCTCAGGGCAACTCCCACCACTAACTCATAGAATGTCACTGCTTATTCCATGCATTTCTCTCCTGTTTCTGCCATGACAAGCTACCATAGGTGTCTCAGCTTCAGACAACACAGATGGGTTGTCTCACTGTCCTGTAGGTCAGAAGTCAGAGTGGGCTCCCCTGGGTCCTCTGCCTTGGACCTCCTGGGCTGAAATCAAGGGTGCACTTCTCACGGAAGGCTCCAGGAAATATCACGCACCCTAGTCAATCCAGTGTGGGTGGAATTCAGTCCTGAGGATGGAAGAACTGAGTCTGTTTCTCACTGTCAGCTGGGTCTTTGCTTGTAGAGGTTCCCAGGTTCCTTCTCAGGGTCCTCATGGTCCCCGGCAGCAGGGAGTTGAGATACCCTTGCACATGGAGTACCTCTGTCTCTCTGTGCCTCCAGCCCAGGCAAGTTCTCTGCTTTTAGGGGTACCTGTGATTAAATAGAGTCCACCTGAATAATACAGGATGATCTCTCTATCAAGTTCATATCCTACATCACATCTGTAAGCCCTTTTCCTGTGGAAGACCAGGTACGTGCAGCTGACAGGGACTGGGGTGGCATCGCCAGGCCATCCCACTGACCACAACCTGCAGGAATGGATCACATGATAGGCTGCAAGGAGGTCTCAAGAAAAGAGTCTACAATGGGGCCACCATTGAGAAACACTCCCTGGTCTCTGAGATGCCAGGACAGCAGGTTTCTGATGGAGTCTGGGAACTTGGGTAGTTGGCTTATGTGCCAGCTTATCCTACAAAGGGATGTTGTCCATATTTCAAGACCGAGGTTTTTAAGGACATCATGAGAGAATGTGGTGCCGTGTGGGAATCTTTGGAAAAAATCAAGAATATGCAAATGGTGGTAGGAGACACATTAAGAAACACTCCATCTAATTAAAAACTAATGCACCACAAGGGACACTGTCTCCCAAGATTTGTGCTGTAGCTTGAGTTAAATTCCTGCAGGGGCGAGTCACCTGTCTTTTGTCAACAGCAGTAGGTGTCTCTGCTGCTACTGGTGGGCAAAAATGAGGCAGCAGTGGATAGTGTTTTGGGGGGTTAAGCGGTGCCTTGGTTTGCATTCAGATGAATTTCCATGAAAGGAAGAAAAGATTACATTGACTTACCAAAACTGATTTTTATATGAAAGGTAAAAATGAACTTATCTTTGCATTAGCATCTATCATAAATGTCAGATGTCTCAAAAATCATCCCCTGATAATAGTATTTTAGTGGCACATCCTAATTTAATACATTCCAAAAAATCAGGACAAAGAACTTTGACATGAGATGTTTCTAAATGTTTTTAGTCTTGCTTTTATCATATTTGCTAAATATCTGGAATAAGAAGTTTAAACTGACTAAACATAATTAGAAAGAAGACTTTTTAGTATATGAGAGAAAATTCAAATGTAGATTTTATAATTGCATATGTGGGATGGACTTTAAATGAATGCAAATTTTGCCATGCTGTGGTGTGATGCTTATATGACTTGACAAAGATGTGCTCCTTGACCAGACATTACACTGGCTCTTCCAAGTCCTCCTCCACATGTGGCTGTGACCTTGGCTCCCTTGCCAGACTTTGCTCAGCCTAGATTTGGCAAGAATCCTGCTAAGTCAGTTTAGAGAGAAACACCCCATCCCTGAAGTCTTCTCTTGGTAATTTTCCACTCACAGAACCCACGCCCTGTTTTTTGGCTATAAAAACTCACTTCTTATTGTATTTGTAATTGAGTTGAATCTCTTGCTTCTGTTGCAATAGTCCTGAGTAAAGTCTCTCTTGTCATTTTAACACATATCAGATTGTTTTTATTTTCCTTCAGCAGCATTATGTGGAGTAGGTTGGTATGCTTATAGTTGGAATGCTTCTGTAAAAATGAAAAGGTGATATGCTGATGACAATAATTTTTTTCATGAAGCTGGTTTAAACTGTTTGTTATTTAATAGAAAACTTCCAGAACAATCTCATCTCACAATCAGGAACTACCATTGAACTAAAAGTAGTGCATTTACCTTTGCAAAAACCCAAGCATCACATCATCTTCACTCAATGATACAGATGCTGAATAAGGGAGAGAAGTTAAATGACTTTTCTGAAATTATGAGCGTGTAATTTACCTAAATGTATAAATGCATATTTATGTGCATGTGTATTTGTATTTATAGTCATTTAGTTAGTTATATTTGTATTTTCCCATAGCCAATGTTGAGGAATTCCAAACAAGACATTTGAGAAGAGATGGTTCAGAAAAGGAGCCTATAGCATGGATCATTTTATTAAATAAATGTAGCTATCATCTAATAGAGTCCTGGCAAAAAGTAAAAAAAAAAAAAAGTCAGTACCACTTCATGGATGCAGAGAAGGCTCAGAGCATGGATCACGAGTCAGCAGACAGCCAAGGCAGTCCAAGGAGATGGAGACCTGAGGGGTTCCCAAAGCAGAAAGACAGCAAACAGGCAGAAAGCCTCCAAGAAATCATGTATTTCTACACCCAGTTGGTTTTGCACAGATCCAGACAAGCAGAAATGTGCTTTAGGGAGTTCTATTTCATTGCTGTTCTTATTATTATTTGGATGAAATTGATAGAATGCCAAACCTGGAGTGGCAAACTTGAACTTAAACTCTAACTAGTTCATTAACCCCTTGGACAAACGTGGGCGAATTTCTGAAGTCCTCTGTGACTCCAGTTCCTCGTCTTCAAACCAGAGCTAGGAAGGATCCTTCACACTGCTTTCCTGATAAGTAAATAAAATGATTTATTAGGAATGCATTTTGCACAGTGCTTAGTATAAAAAGAAGTAACTATTAACAATCCATCTCCAAGTTCCTACTTCTGTCTTTGTTACTATCCGTGTTTCAGTCCAGTTGTCCTTCAGTGTCTTCAGGGGATAAGTGCCAGGACTCCCTTCCAATATGGATATTCAAATGTACTCAAGTCCCTTGTATAAGATGGTAGAGTGTTTGCCTGTAACCTACATACACGTTTCTATATTCTTTAAATCTGCTCTAGATGACTTGGAATATCTGATGCTATGAAGATAGTCATTATGCTGCATTGTTTAGGGAATAATAATAAGGAAAAACAGTACATGTTCACCTCAAGTGCAGTATTTCTTTCCAAATGTTTTCCATCCACAGTTGTTTGAATCATTAGCTGCAGAACCCACAGATACAGGTCCACTGAATATTGGCATATGGTGGAGATATTGTGAGCTTGGTTTCAGATCACCACAATAAAACACCCATTTGGGGGGTTTCTTAGCACACAGGAAATTTATATCTACCCTGTACAGTAATCTGTTCAGTGTGCAAAAGCATTATGTCCAACAAAGTGTAGATAACTTAGTTTGAAGATACTTTATTGCTAAAAAAGGCCAACGATTACCTAAGCCTTCAGCGAGTCCTAACCTTTTTGCTGAGGGAGGATCTTGCCTTGACATTGATGGCTGCTTACTAATCAGGATGGTGGTTGCTGAAGCTTGAGATTTGTAAGATAATTCCTTAAAATAAGACAACAGTGATGTTTCCTCATAGATGGACTCTTCTTTGCATGAAAGGTTTTTCTGTAGCATGCCATTTTGTTTGATCATGCTACCCACAGCAAGACTTCATTCAAAATTGAAGTCAACCCTCTCCTCTCCAACCCTGACACTGCTTTATCAACTAAGTTTATAAAGTATTCTCAATCCTTTGCTGTCATTTCAACAATGCTTGCAGTATTTTCACCATGAGCTTTCATCTCAAGAGACCACTTTCATTGCTCATCCATGAGAAACAAGATCACACCCACTCAGGTCTGAACAAGAAATTGCAGAAATTTGGTTTTCTCAGGCTCCACTTCTGGTGCTCATTCTCTTGCTGTTTTTACCATATCGGTAGTGCCTTCCTCCACTGAACTCCTCAAAGTCAACCATGAGGGCTGGAATCAACTTCTTCCAAATCACTCTTAATGTTGACCTACTCGCATAAATAACAAATGCTCTTAATGACATCTGGAGTGGTGAATCCCTTCCAGAAGGTTTTCAGTATACCCTACCTAGGTCCGTCTGAGGACTTGCTATCTATGCAAGCTATTACCTTGCAAAATGTATGTCTTAAATAATAAGACCGGAAAGTCAGAATCACTCCTTGATCCATGGGCTGCAGATGAATGCTGTGTCTCAAAAAATAACATCAATCACCTTGTCCATCTCCATGAGTTCTCCTGGGTGGCCAGGTACTTTGTCAATGAGCAGGAATATTTTGAAATAATTCTTTTTTTCCCTGAGCAGTAGGTCTCAACAGTGGACTTCAGATACTCAATAAACCATCCTAGAAATAGATGTGTTGTCTCTTAGCTTTGCTGTTCCATTTACAGAGCACAGGCAGAGTAGATTTTGCATCATCTTTTTTGTTTGTTTGTTTGGTTGCTTTTTCCATTTTTATTTTAGATTCAGGGGGTGCACATGCATGTTTGTTACAGAGACCCACTGTGTAGTGATGGGACTGAGATTTTGCATGACTCTGAAGAGTCCTGGGATTTTCAGAATGGTAAATGAGCGCTGGCTTCAACTTTAAGCCATCAGCCACATGTATGAGCCCCCATAAGAGAGTCAGCCTGTCCTTTTGAAGTTTAGGGATGACCCCTTTCCTCCAACCTCACTAACCGACCTCTACCAGCTTCCAGCTTTTCCTCTGTAGCTTCCTCGGCTCTCTCTGCTTCATAGAGTTGAAGAGAGTTCAAGAGTTCTGTCCTTGCTCTGGATTAAGCTTTGGCTTAAGAGAATGTTGTGACTGGTTTGATCTTCTGTCTAGATCACTAAAACTTTTTCCGTGTCAGTAGTAAGGCTGTTCCACCTCCTTATCCCACTTGTGTTTTGTGTTTTCAGAAGTAGCACTTTCAAATTCCTTTAAGAATGTCTACATTGCACTCACAACTTGGCTGAATGTTGGGCCCAGGAGATCTTGTTTTCAGCTTATTTTGACTTTTGGCCTCTCTTGGCTTTCAACATGCCTTATTCACTAAGCTCTATCTTTTCTAGCTTTTGATTTACAGTGAGACACATTCAACTCTTCCTTTCCCTGGAACACAGAGGCCATGGTAGGGTTATTAATTGGCCTAATTCAATATTATTGTGTCTCAGGGAATAGGGAGCCTGAGCAGTGGGAGAGAGACAGGGAAATGGCTACTCAGTGGCACAGTCAGAACCCACACAACAGTTATTGATTAAGTTCACTGTCTTATATGGGTGTGGTTCATGGCACCCAAAACAATGCAGTAGTGACATCCAAGACCACTGATTACTGGATATATAACAATACTGGATATATACTAATAATGAAAAAGTTTGACATATTATAAGAATTTTCAAAATGAGACACAGAGATATGAAGTGAGCACAGACTGTTGGAGAAATCGTACCCACAGGATTGCATGATGCAAGGCTGGCTTGATCTAAAATTTGTAAGAAATGCAGTACCTGCGCAGAGCAGTGACACGAAAGTCAATAAAACAAGGTGCACCTATGCTCCTCAAGAGCTTGATCTCCCAGTCCAGGGCTTAATCCAGCCCCTCCACTGATAGAACAAAGCCCACATGGAGGGAGGCCTTTGTGTGTTAGGAAAGCTCCGTTTCCTGCCAGAGGAGCACCTCTCTGCCTTTGAGTGGAGGAACCTGAAGACCTCCCCAACCAGGTGGGATGGCAAGAGGTGCGTGATGGTTGAACCCTTTGTGGTCGTGATAGCAGGTGTGTCTTGGGATATGGTGGGGCAGAGCCTCAGTGTCCTGGGGGTTAATCTCAGCTCAGCCCCAGCTTCTCCACTTAGTTTGATTTTATCTCAGCCTAACCATTATATATCTTCCAATTATCATGCTTCTTTATACTTTGGTTTCTTTACATGTAAAATGAAATTTATAATCAAACTTAGCAGTGTAGGGATTAAATATGGTCATTCAAATCAAAATCCTAGCACAGTCAGAAAAATGATCCCGGGAGCAGGGTGTTTGAAGGACTGGCTTGTGATAACCAACCTGTTCTGGTACTTTCCATCCTCTCTGTGAGTTCCCACCATCCTCTGAGGTGTACACTATCATCTCCTCATAAAGGAGGAAGAAACTGGGATGCAGAAAAATGAAAGTCAACTAAAGAATCCCAATTCACCCTGGATGCCATCCTGCATCACTCCCACAGCTGCTTGTTAACCTTGTAACTCCCCTCCAGGAGAAGACATCATAAGTTCCCCTGTTAGGCTCTGGTGTGTGTGTGAGTGTCTTGGTGTCGCCTGTGAATTGGGAGTGGACAGGGTTGATGCAGGCCACCCTGTTATAACCCTGTCCCCATGGTGAGAATAAGGAGGACGTGGCAACTGAGGCCATGACCCACTGAGCAGGCCGGTCACTGGTAACTATGACTACTTGGGGAAGTGGAGATGATGCTGCTTCTTCCATGGTCATCTGTCCTCAAGGGCAGGAAGGTTAGTATCTCATCATCTTTACTGAGGATAGCCAGTTGCCAGGAATCCTCTGCTATTTTGAAACTCTCTCTATGCTCGGTGAGTGGTGGTTTAGATATAGATGAAGTTTACATGCAGATGAAGTTTCATGTAGATGAAGTTTCTACATCACATAAATACTCGTATTGCAATGAGTCTGTACACTATTACAGAACATCCGCATGACAGTTGCTCAGCCAATATTGTAAGACTTGAAAAATATGGAATAAGATAGTGTCTGCAAATTGCTCATTATTATAAAGTAACTAGTGACCAAAACTCAATGTGGATTTGATTAATTGAGCTAAGGTGTCATCATTTAGGGCAAAGTTACTTAGATTTAACTTCAGAAACTGTGAAATTATTATTTTTTATTTCTGATATAAAGTTACTTTTGAGTCTTTTTGTTCCAAAGCCAAATTCAGAAATGAAATTTAATCTTAATAATTTAGTTACAGTTAATTGCAGTTTTCATGTAACTAAATCATGACACAATGAAACCTCGTAAAAGTATTAGATGATTACAGGGTAAACTAATCAGATAAGCAGATAAGTGATAAAATAATCCTAGCAAGGATTCTAAAATTAAGATGACAGAGACGCTCTGTCATGATTAAATGTGGCAGGCCAAAATAAAGTTATTTATGCATAAAACAACTAATTACATGCAAAAATGACCATACTTGCTATGTTTAGGATAGTTATCGATTTTTTTTAACTATTGATTCACACACATACGCATAAAAACACAAAACAGGTACCTTTTTGACATCACCTTGTAAATCAAATGATTCAGACACCAATGGTCTTACCTACAAAGAGAGCAGGAAGGCCTCATATTTTTGCCCTTACTTTGGTTTATCATGCATAATTTCTGTGTTTGTACACCAAGTTTGGCAGTGTTCCTCCTGCTGTTTGGGGCAAATCAAAAGCTACAGCACAAAAGCAGACAAAGAAGTAGAGAGAAAATCTCAAGTTTTGTTCAGCAGCTC
>NW_007261257.1:0-802 GCF_000164805.1 Carlito syrichta
AGTCCTAATCCAAAAAATTCCCAGGGTGTCTGCTATGGGACAAACAAGAAACAAGGCTTCGAGCTCCCCAAATGTTGCGGAGCAGTTTAGCTTGCGGATATTACGAATTGGTCATTACAAAACTCCACAAACATTCTGGTCCTCTTGAAAGTTGTAAACGGGTAATGGGCACTCCAAGTCCATTAGGTTCATCGGAACAACTAAGGCCAGATTCCAGGACAAAAAGAATCTTCTTGCCATATTTGGATGTAACACTGCTCTTAACGTGATCCCTGTAATCCTTTACTTTCCGTTTCTATTTTTATTTTGAAAACTGGTTTTACAGTTACCAAATGTTTAGTACGTATTTTTGAATGTAACCAGGAATAATGGATTCCACGTCCCTAGGAAACTTCTGGGCATCTGTATTTTTGTATACAGAGTTTGGAATACACATCAACAGAAAAAATCAGGGTATCTTGCTGAGAACGAAAAAGCAATCCGGTTCTAGGAGTTCTCATTAACCGGAATCTACAGGGGCTTTGATAAGGTTCAATCAGCAATCTGGGCTTCTGGGGCCTTATATTTTTCAGAGCTATTTGCTCCATGGATAGGCTAAATCTGGCATTACAGATTCACAGGAAATTTCAGGTCCTCTTGTTAGTTGTAATCAAGGATCTGGCCAAAAAAATCCTTTTGTGTCCTAGGAACATCTATGACCATAATCATATTCCCCAGAATCAAAGGCATATTTTTACAAAATCCCTTGATTCAGGGGACCTCAAACTACGGAAAAATCTTGTGGTTGGGCAGGTTTGAATTG
>NW_007261257.1:1470-3545 GCF_000164805.1 Carlito syrichta
ATATCTACATGACATCTTGCTAAGGATTAAACAAGAGTCAGGGAATCCAAACAGGGTTCTGGGGAAAGGGTGTCCTCATATACAGGACATTACATGGCCCCTTGCTAAGGAAGAATAAGGAATCTGTGATACACTAATCCCCAATCCAAAAAAATCTCATGGTGTCTTGCTATGGGAAAAACAAGAATCAGGGCTTCGAGCACATCTCATGTTTCGGAGATATTTGGCTTGTGAGTACTATGAATCAGTCATTTCAGGACTCCAGCAACATTCTGGTCCTCTTGAGAGTTGTTAACGGGTATGTGGTAGTACAAATCGCTTAGGTTCCTCGGGACACCTAAGGCCAGATTCCCAGAACAAAAGTATCTTCTTGCCATATTTGGATGCAACTGTGGTCTTAAGATGAACTTGGTAATCCTTAAAATTCCGTTTGTACTTCATTTGGGAAGGGGCCGAGGGTTTTGCATATGCCAAATATTTAGTACGAATTATTAAAATGTAACCAGGAATCATGGATTCCACGTCCTTAGGAAAGATCTAGGCATCTGCATTTTTGTATACAGAGTTTTGGAATCCACATAGACAGGGAAAATCAGGGCATCTAACTGAGAACGGAAAGGGAATCCGGTTCTTGGATTTCTCAATTTCCTAAATCTACAAGGTTTCTTGATAAGGTTTAATCAGCAATCTGGGCTTCTATTTCGCCACGCTTTCAGGGTGTCTTTTGAAAAGGGAACCAGGAATCTTGGGTTTCAATTCCACCAGATCTTTATGGGAGTCTTTCTCTTGATATGCAATCAACTGGAATTCTAGTTCACCAGGAAATGTCTCAGTGTCTTGCTGAGAATGAAGCAGAAATTTCAGTAATGGGAGTCCACATACACAGAACACTACACGACCTGTTGCTACGGAAGAATAAGGAATCTTGGTTACACGAGTCCTCCATCCAAAAATCTACAGAGCGTCTTGGTAAAACATACCACCCATCAGGTTTAGGGAGTTGGAATCTGGATAATGGGAGTCCTCATATACAGGGAACTGCACTGTGTATTGCTTCGGAAGTATAAGGATTCTGATTTACACTTGTACTCAATCCCCAAAAAATCTTCAGGGTGTCTAGCTAAGGGCTAAACACGAATTTGGGTTTTTGAAGCATAATCTAGGGAATGAAATCCTCACATACAGGCAACTGCATGGACTTTTCCTAAGAAACAATAAGGAATCTGGGTGATATTTTTTCTCAATCCCCAAAAAACTACACGGTGTCTTACTAAGGTCTAAACAAGCAACGGGGTTTCGACGCATGTATCTGGGAAAGGGAGTACTCATTTACAGGCAACTGCACGGCTGTTGCTAAAAATAAGGAATCTGGGTTATACAACTCCTCAGTCCTGAAAATCTACAACGCATCTTGCTGATGACTAAATAAGAATCAGAGATTCGAGGCATGAATGTGGGTGATAGAGGTCCTCATATACAGGAAACTACATGGCCTCTTGCTAAGGAAAAAGAGGAAATCTGTTTTACACGGTTCATGTATCAAAAAATCTACATGGCGTCTTACTAAGGGCTAAACAAGAATCAGGGTTTCGAAACAGGAATCTAGGGAAAGAGAGTTCTCACATACAGGACACTACACAGGCTCCAACTAAGGATGAATAAAGAATACTTGTAGTGTGAGTCCTCAATTCAAAAATTCTCAGGGTGTCTGCTATGGGATATACCAGAAACAGGCCTTCGAGCTCCCCAAATGTTTCAGAACAATTTAGCATAAGGATATTACGAATCTGTCATTTCAGGACTCCAGCAACATTCTGGTCCTCTTAAAAGTTGTAAATGGGTATCGGGCACTCCAAGTCTGTTAGTTTCCTTGGAACAACTAAGGCCAGATTCCAGGAAAAAAGGAATCTTCTTGCCATATTTGGATGTAACTCTGGTCTTAAGGTGAAACCTCTAATCCTTCCTCTTCCGTTTATCTTTTTATTTTCAGAGGGGACAAAAGTTTTCTTGTTGCCATATATTTAGTACCTATTTTTAAAGGTAACCAGGAATCATGGATTTCACTTCCTGAGGAG
>NW_007261257.1:4018-5571 GCF_000164805.1 Carlito syrichta
GGCTTCTGGATCCCTACATTTTTTAGAGCTACATGCTCCGTGGATATGCTAAATCTGCCATTACAGATCCACAGGAACTTTCTGGTCCTCTTGTTAGTTGTAATCAAGGATCTGGCCCAGAAAATCCTTCTTTGTCCTAGAAACATCTACGACCATAATCATGTTCCTCTGAATCAAATGCATATTGGAACAAAATCCCTTGATTCAGGTGACCGCAAACTACAGAAAATTATTGTGGGCGGGCAGGTCAGAAATCAGGTTGTTGGGTTTTGAAGATTCCATATTTTGGGGAGGACTTGTGAATGGGAACCAGGAATCTTGGATTTCTGTTCCCAAAGAACATTATGGGCGTCTTTCTCTTGATGTCCAAGCAAATGAAATTCTCGGTCATGAGGAACTGTCTCAGCATCCTACAGAGTGAAGCGGGAAGCTGGGTAATGGGAGCCGTCATACACAGGAAACTGCACGTCATATTGCTAAGGAAGTATAAGGAATTTTGGTTACATGAGTCCTGAATTCCAAAAACTGCAGGCTGTCTTCCTAAGGGGTAACCACGAATCAGGTTTTTGAAGTAGGAATCTGGGTAATGGGATTCCTCACAAACAGGAAACTTCACTGCTTATTGCTAAGTAAGAATAAGGAATCTGCGTTACTCGTGTCCTCAATCCCAAAATACTTCATTTATAGGCTAAAAACGGATCAGGGTGTTTTAAGCATGAATCCGCGGAAATGGAATCCTTATATACAGGCAACTACATGATCTTATGCTGAGAAAGAATAAGGAATTTCGGTTACATGAGTCCTCAATCCAAAAAATCTACAGAGCATCTTGGAAGGGGCTAAAAAATCAGAATATCAAAGCAGGATCTATGTAATGAGAGTCCTAATATATAGGAAAATACACGGCCCCTTGCCAAAGAAGAAAGAGAATTGGGTAATAACAGTCCTCAGTCTTAAAAACAACAGGCCATCGACTGGGGGCTAAACAAGAACCAAGGTTTAGGAGCTTCAACATAGGTAATAGCAGTCTTCATATACAGAATCTACACGATCACTTGCTAAGGAGAAAGAAGAAACCTGTATTACACGGTTGTCCATCATAATATCTACATGACATATTGGTAAGGGCTAAACAAGAATCAGGGTTGTCAAACAGCGTTCTGGGGAAAGGGAGTCCTCATATACAGGATATTACATGGCCCCTCGCTTAGGAAGAATAAAGAATCTGTGATACACTAGTCCTCAATTCGAAAAATTCTCAGGGCGTCTTGCTACGGGATAAGCAGGAATCAAGGCTTCGAGCAGGTCTCATGTTTTGGAGATATTTGGCTTGTGGGTATTATGAATCAGTCTTTTCCGGACTCCAACAACATTCTGGTCCTCTTGAGCATTGTAAACGGGAATCTGTTAGTACCAGTCCCATAGGTTCCTCGGTACAACTAAGGCCAGATTCCCTGAACAAAAGTATCTTCTTGCCGTAATTGGATGTAACTCTGGTCTTAAGATGAACTTGGTAATACTTAAATTTCCGTTTGTACTTTTATTTGGAGAGG
>NW_007261257.1:5826-11114 GCF_000164805.1 Carlito syrichta
GGTGACTTTTGAAAGGGAACCACTAATCTTGGGTTCAAATTCCACAAGCACTTTATGGTAGTCTTTCTCTTGATATCCAAGTAACTGGACTACTAGGTCACTGGGAAATGTTTCGGTGTTTTTCTGAGAATGAAGCAGAAATTTCAGTAATGGGAGTCCTCATATACAGAACACTACACGACCTGTTGCTACGGAAGAATAAGGAATCTTGGTTACACTAGTCTTCCATCCCAAAAACCTACAGATCATCTTGCTAAGACATAACAACCCGTCAGGTTTTGGGAGTAGGAATCTGGATAATGGGATTCCTCATATACAAAATCCTGCACTGTCTATTGCTAAGGAAGAAAAAGGAATCTGGTTTACACGTGTCCTCAATCCGAAAAAAAACTTCAGGGTGTCTTGCTAAGGTCTAAACTCGAATTTGGGTTTTTGAAACCAAATCTACATAAATGAAATCCTCATATACAGGCAACTACACGGACTTTTCCAAAGAAAGAATAAGGAATCTGGGTGACATGTGTTCTCAATCCTTAAAAAACTACATGTCGTCTTCCAAAGTTCTAAACAAGCATAAGGGTTTTGACTCATGTGTCTGGGAAAGGGAGTAGTCATATACAGGCAACTGCATGGCTGTTGCTAAAAATAAGTAATCTGGGATATACGAGGTCTCAGTCCTTAAAATCTACAGGGCATCTTGCTGACTTCTAAGGAAGAATCAGGGATTTGAGACATGAATGTGGGTAACAGCACTCCTCATATACAGAAAACGACATGGCCTCTTGCTAAGAAAAATGAAGAAATCTGTTTTACATGGCTCCTCTATCAAGAAATCTACATGGCGTGTTACTAAGGGCTAAACAAAAATCAGGATTTCCAAACAGAAATCTAGGGTAAGAGAGTCTTCACATACAGGACACTACACGGCCTCCAACTAAGGACGAATAAAGAATTATGGTTGTACGAGTCGTCAAACCAAAAAATTCCCAGGGAGTCTGCTATGGGTCAAACCAGAAACAGGTCTTCGAGCTCCCCAAAGATTCGGAGCAATTTAACATGCAGATATTATGAATCGGTCATTTCAGGACTCCAGCAACATACTGGTCCTCTTGAAAGTTTTAAACGGGTATCGGGCACCCAAGTCCATTAGGTTCCTTGGAACAACTAAGGCCATATTCCAGGACAAAAATAATCTTCTTGCTATATTTGGATGTAACTCTGGTCTTAAGGTGAACCCTGTAATCCTTCCTCTTCCATGTTTCTTTCTATTTTGAGCAGGTACAAGTGTTTTGCAGTTGCCAAATGTTTAGTAAGTATTTTTAAAGTTGACCAGGAATCATGGATTCTACGTCCCTAGGAACCTTTTAGGCATCTGTCTTTTTGTAAACCGAGTTTGGAATTCATATCGACAGGAAAAATCAGGGCATCTTGCTGAGAACGAAAAGAATATCCAGTTCTTTTTTTTTTTTTCATTAATCAGTATTTTTTATTATGGTTTTGTGGGGTACAGTTAAGGGTTAGGTGTACAATGACGTTTCATTCAGGCACCCTGTAAGATAAGAAGTGTTTTTCCCATCATTACAGATCCACAGAAACATTCTGGTCCTCTTGTTAGTTGCAATCAAAGATCTGGCCCAACAAATCCTTTTGTATCCTAGGAACATCTATGACCATAGTCATGTTCCCCAGAATCAAAAGGCATATTGGTACAAAATCCCTTGATTCAGCTGACCTCAAACTACAGAAAAATATTCTGGGCGTGCAGGTCGGAATTGGGATGTTGTGTTTTGAAGATTCCACATTTTGGGGAGGTCTTGTGAAGGGGAACCAGGAATCTTGGATTCCAGTTCCCAAATAACATTATGGGAGTCTTTCTCTTCATATCCAAACAACTGGAATTCTCAGTCACCAGGAACTGTCTCGGCATCCTGCAGAGTGAAGTGGGAAGCTGGGTAATGGGAGTCGTCATATACAGGAAACTACACGTCACATTGCAAAGGAATTATAAGGAATCTAGGTTACATTAGTCCTCAATCCCAAAATCTACAGGATGTCTTCCTAAGAGGTAACAAGGAATCAGGTTTTTGAAGTAGGATTCTGGGTAATGGGAGTCCTCACATACAAGAAACTTCACTAGCTATTGTTAATTTAGAATAAGGAATCTGCGTTACTCGTGTCCTCAATCCGAAAAAAACTTCAGGTCGTCTTGCTATGGGCTAAACACGAATCAGGGTGTTTTCGAGAATGAATCTGGGAAATGGAGTCCTTATATACAGGCAACTACATGATCTTTTGCTAAGAAAGAATAAGGATTCTGGGTTACACGAGTACACCATCCCAAAAATCTACAGGGTATCATGGAAAGGGCTAAAAAAGAATCAGAGTTTCGAAGCAGGATCTATGTAATTAGAGTCCTAATATACAGGAAAATGCACGGCCCCTTGCCAAGGAAGAAAAAGAATTGGGGTTAGAGCAGTCCTCAGTCCTAAAAATCAACAGACCATCTGCTGTAGGCTAAACATAATCAGGATTTGGAAGCAACAAAATAGGTAATATCCGTCCTCATGTAGAGAATCTACACGATCTCTTGCTAAGGAGGAATTAGAAACCTGTATTACACGGTTCCTCCGTCACAGTATCTACATGGCATCTTGTTAAGGACTAAACAAGAATCAGGGTTTCAAAAAAGATTCTGGGAAAGGGGGTCCTCATATACAGGACACTACACGGCCCGTCGCTAAGGAAGAATAAGGAATCTGTGATACACTAGTCCCAAATCCGAAAAATTCTCAGGGTGTCTTGATACAGGATAAACAAGAATCAGGGCTTCGAGCTCGTCTCAAGTTTCGAAGATATTTGGCTTGTGGGTATTATGAATCAGTAATTTCAGGACTTCAGCAACTTTCTGGTCCTCTTGAGAGTTGTAAACGTGTATCTGGTTGTACAAATCCCTTAGGTTCCTCGGGACAACTAAGGCCTGATTCCCGGATAAAAGGATCTTCTTGCCGTATTTGGATGTAACCCTTGTCTTAAGATGAACTTGGTAATCCTTAAATTTCCGTTTGTGCTTTTATTTGGAGAGGGGCCGAGGGTTTTGCTGTTGCCAAATATTTAGTATGAATTATGAAATGTAACCAGGAAATCATGATTTCCATGTCCCTAGGAAACATCTGGGCATCTGCATTTTTGTATACAGAGTTTTGGAATGCACATAATCAGGGAAAATCAGGACATTGGCCTGAAAACTGTAAGGGAATCCGGTTCTTGGAGTTCTCAATCTCCTAAATCTACAAGGTCTCATGATAAGGTTTAATCAGTTATCTGGGCTGCTATTTTGCCACATTTTAGGATGTCTTTTGAAAAGGGAAACAGGAATCTTGGGTTCCAATTTCACCAGAACTTTATGGGAGTCTTTCTCTTGATATGGAATCAACTGGAATTCTAGGTCACCAGGAAATGTCTCGGCGTCTTGCTGAGAATGAAGCAGGAATTTCAGTAATGGGAGTCCTCATATACAGTACACTACATGAACTATTGCTATGGAAGAATAAGGAATTTTGGTTACATGAGTCCTCCAACTCAAAAAACTACAGAGCATCTTGCTAAGAGATAACCACAAATCAGGTTTTGAGAGTAGGATTCTGGATAATGGGAGTCCTCATGTACTGGAAACTGCACTGTCTAATTTTAAGGAAGAATAATGAATCTGGTTTACACGTGTCCTCAATTCCCAAAAACTTCAGGGTGTCTTGATAAGGGCTTAACACGAATTTGCGTTTTTTAAACATAATCTAAGCAAATGAAATCCCCATATACAGGAAAGTGCACGGATTTTTCCTAAGAAAGATTAAGGAATCTGGGTGACGTGTTCTCAATCACCAAAAAACTACATGGCGTCTTCCTAAGGTCTAAACAAGCATCAGTTTTTTGACGCATGTATCTGGAAAAGGGAGTACTCTTATAGAGGCAACTGCACAGCTGTTGCTTAAAAAAGGAATGTGGGTTATACAAGTTCTCAGTTGTGAAAATCTACAGGGCAACTTGCTGACGGCTAAAGAAGAATCAGCGATTTGAGGCATTAATGTGGGTAATAGCAGTCCTCATATACAGGAAACTACATGGCCTCTTGCTAAGAAAAAAGAAGAAATCTGTTTTATACGGTTCCTCTATCAAAAAATCTACACGGCGTCTTACTAAGGGCTAAACAAGGATCAGGGTTTTGAAACAGAAATCTAGGGAAAGAGAATGCTCTATACAGGACACTACACGGGCTCTAACTACGGAAGAATAAAGAATCTTTGTTGTACGAGTCCTCAATCCAAAAAATTCCCAGGTTGTCTGCTAGGGGACAAACAAGAAACAGGGATTCGAGCTTCCCAATGTTTCGGAGCAATTTAACATGCGGATATTACGAATCGGTCATTTCAGGACTCCAGCAACATTCTGGTCCTCTTGAAAGTTGCAAACCGGTATCGGGCACTCCACGTCCGTTAGGTTCCTCGGAACAACTAAGGCCAGATTCCAGGACAAAAGGAATCTTCTTGCCATATTTGCATGTAGCTCTGGTCTTAGGGTGAACCCTGCAATACTTCCCCTTCCGTTTCTCTTTTATTTTCAGAGGGGACAAGTGTTTGCAGTTGCCAAAGATTTAGTACGTATTTTTAAAGGTAACCAGGAATCATGAATTCTGCGTCCGTAGGAAACTTCTGAGCATCTGTCCTTTTGCATAGAGCGTTTGGAATCTACATCGTCAGGGAAATTCAGGGCATCTTGATGAGAACGAAAAGGAATTTGGTTCTAGGAGTTCTCATTAATCGGAATCTACAGGGCCTCTTGATAAGGTTTAATCAGCAATCTGGACTTCTGCGTCCCTACATTTTTCAGAGCTACTTGCTCCGTGGATACACTAAATCTGTCATTACAGATCCACAGGTACTTTCTGGTCCTCTTGTTATTTGTAATGAAGGATCTGGTCCTACAAATCCTTTTGTGTCATAGCAGCATCTACGACCATAATCATGTTCCCCAGAATCAAAACACATATTCGTACAAAATCCCTCAATCAGGTGACCTCAAACTACAGAAAATTATTGTGGGAGTTCAGGACGGAATTGGGATATTGGTTTTGAAGATTCCATATTTTGGGGAAGTCTTGTGTAGGGGAACCTGGAATCTTGGATTCCAGTTCCCAAAGAACATTATGGGAGTCTTTCTCTTGATATCCAAACAACTTGAATTCTCGGTCACGAAGAACTGTCTCGGCATGCTGCAGAGTGAAGCGGAAGCTG
>NW_007261257.1:11968-25100 GCF_000164805.1 Carlito syrichta
AGTCCCTTAGGTTCCTTGCGACAAGTAAGGCCATATTCCTGGAACAAAAGTATCTTCTTGTCATATTTGAATGTAACTCTGGTCTTAAGGTGAACTTGGTAATCCTTAAATTTCTGTTTGTACTTTTATTTGGAGAGGAACCGTGGGTTTTGCTCTTGCCAAATATTTAGTATGAATTATTAAATTGTAACTAGGAATCATGGAGTCCACGTCCCTAGGAAACATCTGATCATCTGCATTTTGTATACAGAATTTTGGAATCCACATAGACAGGGAAAATCAGGGCATCTTGCTGAGAACGGAAAGGGAATCCAGTTCTTGGAGTTCTCAATCGCCTAAATCTACAAGTTCTCTTGAAAAGGTTTAATCAGCAATCTGGGCTTTTATATAGCCACATTTTTAGTGTGTCTTTTGAAAAGGGAACCAGGAATCTTGGGTTTCAATTCCACAAAAACTTTATGGGAGCCTTTCTCTTTATATCCAATCAACTAGAATTCTATGACCAGGAAATATCTCGGCGTCTTGCTGAGAATGAAGCAGGAATTTCAGTAATGGGATCCTCATATACAGAACATTACCTCTTGCTACGGAAGAATAAGGAATCTTGGTTACACGAATCCTCCATCCCAAAAACCTACAGAGGGTCTTGGTAAGACATAACCACCCGTCAGGTTTTGGGAGTAGGAATCTGGATAATAGGAGTCCTCATATACAGGAAATTCCACTGTCTATCGCTAAGGAAGGATAAGGAATCTGGTTTACACGTGTCCTCAATCCCCAAAAAATTCAGGTTGTCTTGCTAAGAGCTAAACACGAATTTGAGTTTTTGAGGAATAATCTAGGGAAATGAAATCCTCATATACAGGCAACTGCACGGACTTTTCCTAAGAAACAACAAGAAATCTTGGTGACACGTGTTCTCCATCCCCAAAAAACTACACAGAGTCTTCCTAAGGTCTAAAGAAGCATCGGGATTTCAACGCATGTATCTGGGAAAGGGAGTACTCATATACAGGCAACTACACGGCTGTTGTTGAAAATAAGGAATCTGGGTTTTACGATTCCTCAGTCCCAAAAATCTACAGGGCATTTTGCTGATGGCTAAAAAAGAATCAGGGATTTGAGGCAGGAATGTGGTTAAAAGCAGTCCTCATATATAGGAAACTACATGGCCTCATGATAAGAACAATGAAGAAATCTGTTTTAAACGGTTCCTCTATCAAAAAATTTTCATGGCTTCTTACTAAGAGCTAAACAACAATGAGGGATTCGAAACAGGAATCTATGGAAAGAGAGTCGTCACATACAGGACACTACACGGCCTCCAACTAAGGATGAATAAAGAATATTTCTTGTACGAGTTCTAAATCCAAAAAATTCCCAGGGTGTCTGCTATGGGACAAACAAGAAACAAGGCTTCGGGGTCCCCAAATGTTTCGGAGCAATTTAGCATGCGAATATTGCGAATTGGTCATTTCAGTACTCCAGCAACATTCTGGTCCTCTTGAAAGTTGTAAACGGGTATCGGGCACTCCTAGTCCGTTAGGTTCCTCGGAACAACTAAGGCCAGATTCCAGGACAAAAAGGATCTTCTTGCCATATTTGGATGTAACCCTGCTCTTAAGGTGATCCCTGTAATCCTTCAGTTTCCGTTTCTATTTTTATTTTGAGTGGGGATCTTGCTTTTATAGTTACCAAAAGTTTAGTACGTATTTTTAAATGTAACCAGGAATCATGGATTCCACATCCTAGGAAACTTCTGTGCATCTGTCTTTTTGTATACAGAGTTTGGAATCCACATCAACAGGGAAAATCTGGGCATCTTGCTAGGAACAAAAAAGAAATCCGGTTCTAGGAGTTCTCATTAACCGGAATCTACAGGGTTTATTGATAAGTTTTAATCAGCAATCTGGGCTTCTGGGTCCCTATATTTTTCAGACCTACTTGCTCCGTGGATACGCTAAATCTGTCATTACAAATCCACGGGAAATTTCAGGTCATATTGTTAGTTGTAATCAAGGATCTGACCCAACAAATCCTTTTGTGTCCTAGGAACATCTACGACCATAATCATGTTCCTCAGGATCAAAAGGCATATTGTTACAAAATTCCTTGATTCAGGTGACCTCAAACTACAGAATATTCTTGTTGTCAGGCAGGTCAGAATTGGGATGTTGGGTTTTGAAGATTCCACATTTTGGGGAGGTCTTGTGAATGGGAACCAGGAATCTTGGATTCCAGTTCCCAAAGAACATTGTGGGAGTCTTTCTCTTGATATCCAAACAACTGAAATTCTCGATCACCAGGAATTGGCTCGGAATCCTGCAGAGTGAAGCAGGAAGCTGGGTAATGGGAGTCGTCCTATAAGGGGAAATGACACGTCATATTTCTAAGGAAGTATAAGGATTCTTGATTACATGAGACCTCAATCTGAATAACTACAGGTTGTCTTCTTCAGAGGTAACCACAAATCAGGTTATTGAAGTAGGGATATGGGTAATGGGTGTCCTCACATACCAGAAACTTGACTGCCTTTTCCTAAGTAAGAATAAAGAATCTGCGGTACTCGTGTCCTCAATCCCAAAAAAATTCAGGTCGTCTTGGTATGGGCTAGACACGAGTCAAGGTGTTTTAATCATGAATCTGGGGAATTGGGATCCTTATATACAGGCAACTACATGCCCTTTTGCTAAGAAATAATAAGGAATCTTGGTTACACGAGTCCCCAATCCAAAAAATCTACAGGGCATCTTGGAAAGGGCTAAAATAAATCATATTTTCGAAGGAGGAACTATGTATTGAGAGTCCTAATATTCAGAAAAATACACGACCCCTTGCCAAGGAAGAAAAAGTATCAGGGTTATAGCAGTCCTCAACCGTAAAAATCAACACGCCATCTGCTGTGGGCTAGCAATAATCAGGGTTTAGAACATGCAACATAGATAATAGCAGTTCTCATATATAGAACCTACAGGATCTCTTTCTAATGAGAAATAAGAAAAGGGTTTTACACGCTTCCTCCATCACAATATCTACATGACACCTTGCTAAGGGCTAAACAAGAATAAAGGTTTCCAAACAGGGTTTTAGGGAAAGGGAGTCCTCATATACAGGACACTACACGACCCCTTGCTAAGGAAGAGTAGGGAATCTGTGATACACTAGTCCCCAATCCGAAAAATTCTCATGGTGTCTTTCTACAGGACAAACAAGAATCAGGGCTTCGAGCTCATCTCATGTTTCGGTGATATTTGGCTTGTGAGTACTATGAATCAGTCATTTCAGGACTCCAGCAACATTCTGTTCCTCTTGAGATGTGTTAACGAGTATGTGGTAGTAAAAATCGCTTAGGTTCCTCGGGACAACTAAGGCCAGATTCCTGGAACAAAAGTATCTTCTTTCCATATTTGGATGTTACTCTGGTCTTAAGATGAACTTGGTAATCCTTAAATTTCCGTTTGTACTTCATTTGGAGGGGGGCTGAGGGTTTTGAATATGCCAAATATTTAGTACGAATTATTAAAATGTAACCAGGATCATGGTTTCCACATCCCTAGGAAACAACTTGGCATCTACATTTTTGTATACAGAGTTTTGGAATCCACATAGACAGGGAAAATCAGGGCATCTTGCTGAGAACGGAAAGGGAATCTGGTTCTTCGAGTTCCCAATTGGCTAAATCTACAAGGTTTCTTGATAAGGTTTAATCAGCACTCTGGGCTTCTATGTCGCCATATTTTTAGTGTGTCTTTTGAAAAGAGAACCAGGAATCTTGTGTTCCATTTCCACAAGAACTTTATGGGAGTCTTTCTCTTGATATCCAAGGAATTGGAATTCTAGGACACCGGGAAATGTGTCAGTCTCTTACTGAGAATGAAGCAGGAATTTCAGTAATGGGAGTCCTCATATACAGAACACTACATGACCTCTTGCTACGGAAGAATAAGGAATCTTGGTTACACGAGTCCTCCATCCCAAAAACCTACAGAGCGTCTTGGTAAGACATAACCACCCATCAGGTTTTGGGAGTGGGAATCTGGATAATAGGAGTCCTCATATACAGGAAACTCCACTGTCTATTTCTAAGGAAGGATAAGGAATCTGGTTTACACGTGTCCTCAATCCCCAAAAAATTCAGGTTGCCTTGCTAAGAGCTAAACACGAATTTGGGTTTTTGAGGAATAATCTAGGGAAATGAAATCCTCATATACAGGCAACTGCACGGACTTTTCCTAAGAAAGAATAAGGAATCTGGGTGACATGTGTTCTCAATCCCCAAGAAACCACATGGCGTCTTCCAAAGGTCTAAACAAGCATCAGGGTTTCAACGCATGTATCTGGGAAAGGGAGTACTCATATACACTCAACTGCATGGCTGTTGCTAAAAATAAGGAATCTGGGTTATATGAGTCCTCAGACCTGAAAATCTATAGGGCACCTTGCTGACGGCTAAGAAAGAATCAGGGATTCGAGGCATGAATGTGGGTAACAGTCCTCCTCATATACAGAAAACGACATGGCCTCTTGCTAAGAAAAAAGAAGAAATCTGTTTTACAAGGTTCCTCTATCAAAAAATCTACATGGCGTCTTACTAAGGGCTAAACAAGAATCAGGATTTGAAACAGGAATCTAGGGAAAGAGAGTCCTCACATACAGGACACTACATGGCCTCCAACTAAGGACGAATAAAGAATAATGTTTGTACAAGTCGTCAATCCTAAAAATTCCCAGGGAGTCTGCGATGGGACAAACCAGAAAAAGGGCTTCGAGCTCCCAAATGTTTCGGAGCAATTTAGCATGCGGATATTACGAATCTGTCATTTCAGGACTCCAGCAACATTCTGGTCTTCTTGAAAGTTTTAAACGGGTATCAGGCACCCAAGTCCGTTAGGTTGCTTGCAACAACTAAGCCCAGATTCCAGGACAAAAAGAATTTTCTTGTCATATTTGGATGTAACTCTGGTCTTAAGGAGAACCCTGTAATACTTCCCCTTCCGTGTCTCTTTTTATTTTGAGAGGGTACAAGTGTTTTGCAGTTGCCAAATGTTTAGTAAGTATTTTAAAGTTACCCAGGAATCATGGATTC
Organism: Carlito syrichta; assembly: GCF_000164805.1. Classification (NCBI taxonomy): domain Eukaryota; kingdom Metazoa; phylum Chordata; class Mammalia; order Primates; family Tarsiidae; genus Carlito; species Carlito syrichta. The sequence continues at coordinate 17,055 of NW_007261257.1, forward strand.
CACGTCCCTAGGAAAGTTCTGGGCATCTGTCTTTTTGTAAACAGAGTTTGGAATCCACATCGACAGGGAAAATCTGGGTATCTTGCTCAGAACGAAAAGAATATCCGGTTCTAGGAGTTCTCATTAACCAGAATCAACAGGGCCTCTTCATAAGGTTTAATCAGCAATCTGGGCTTCTGGGTCCCTACATTTTTCAGAGCTACTTGCTCCGTGGATACGTTAAATCTATCATTACAGATCCACAGAAACATTCTGGTTCTCTTGTTAGTTGTAATCAAGGATCTGGCCAAACAAATCCTTTTGTAACCTAGGAACATCTACGACCATAATCATTTTTCCCGGAATAAAAAGGCATATTGGAATAAATCCCTCAATTCAGCTGATCTCAAACTACAGAACATTCCTCTGGGTGGGCAGGTTGGAATTGGTATGTTGTTTTTTTTAAGATTCCACATTTTGGGGAGGTCTTGTGAAGGGGAACCAGGAATCTTGGATTCCAGTTCCCAAATAACATTATGGGATTCTTTCTCTTGATATCCAAACAACTGGAATTCTCGGTCACCAGGAACTGTCTCGGCATCCTTCAGAGTGAAGCGGGAAGCTGGGTAATGGGAGTCGTCATATACAGGAAACTACACTTCATATTGCAAAGGAATATAAGAAATCTTGGTTACATGAGTCCTCAATCCCAAAATCTACAGGATGTCTTCCTAAGAGGTAACCACGAATCAGGTTTTTGAAGTAGGATTCTAGGAAATGGGAGTCCTCACATACAGGAAACTTCACTGCCTATTGTTAAGTTAGAATAAGGAATCTACATTACTTGTGTCCTCAATCCCAAAAAAAACTTCAGGTCGTCTTGCTATGGGCTAAACACGAATCAGGGTGTTTTCGAGCATGAATATGGGAAATGGAGTCCTTATATACAGGCAACTACATGACCTTTTGCTAAGAAAGAATAAGGAATCTGGGTTACACGAGTCGACCATCCCAAAAATCTACTGGGCATCTTGGAAAGGGCGAAAAAAGATTCAGAGTTTCGAAGCAGGATCTATGTAATGAGAGTACTAATATAAGGAAAATACATGGTCCCTTGCCAAGGAAGAAGAAGAATCGGGGTTATAGCAGTCCTCAGTCCTAAAAATCAACAGGCCATCTGCTGTGGGCTAAGCATAATCAGGGTTTAGAAGCTGCACCATAGGTAATAGCAGTCCTCATATAGAGAATCTACACGATCTCTTGCTTAGGACGAATTAGAAACCTGTATACACGGTTCCTCAATCACAGTATCTACATGACATCTTGTTAAGGGCTAAACAAGAATCAGGTTTTCCAAAAAGGATTCTGGGGAAAGGGCGTCCTCATATACAGGACACTACAAGGCATCTCGCTAAGGAAGAATAAGCAATCTGTGTTACACTATTCCCCAATCCGAAAAATTCTCAGGGTGTCTGGTTACGGGATAAACAAGAATCAGGGCTTTGATCTCGTCTCATGTTTCGGAGATATTTGGCTTGTGGGTATTATGAATCAGTCATTTCAGGACTCCAGAAACATTCTGGTACTCTTGAAAGTTGTAAACGGGTATCTGGTAGTACAAGTTCCTTAGGTTCCTCAGGACAAACTAAGGCCTGAATTCCGGATAAAATGTATCTTCTTGCCGTATTTGGATGTAACTCAGGTCTTAAGATGAACTTGGTAATCCTAAAATTTCCCTTTATTCTTTTATTAGGATAGGGGCCGAGGGTTTCGTAGTTGCCAAATATTTAGTACGAATTGTTAAAAAGTAATGAGGAATCATGAATTCCACGACCCTAGGAACCATCTGGGCATCTACAATTTTGCATACAGAGTTTTGGAATCCACGTAGACAGGGAAAATCAGGGCATCTTGCTGAGTACGGAAAGGGAATCCGGTTCTTGGAGTTCTAAATCGCCTAAATCTACAAGGTCTCTGGATAAGGTATAATCAGCAATCTGGGTTTCTATGTCGCCATACTTTTAGGGTGTCTTTTGAAAAGGGAAACAGGAATCTTGGGTTCCAATTCCACAAGAACTTTATGGGAGTCTTTCTTTCGATATACAATCAACTGGAATTCTAGGTCACCAGGAAATGTCTTGGCGTCTTGCTTAGAATTAAGCAGGAATTTCAGTAATGGGAGTCCTCATATACAGTACACTACAAGACGTATTGCTATTGAAGAAGAGGAATTTTCCTTACACAAGTCATCCATCCCAAAAAACTACAGAGCGTTTTGCTAAGAGATAACGACCAATCAGGTTTTGGGAGTAGGATTCTGGATAATGGGAGTCCTTACATACAGGAAACTGCACTGTCTATTGCTTAGGAAGAATAAGGAATCTGGTTTACACGTGTCCTCAATCCCAAAAAACTTCAGGGTGTCTAGTTAAGGGTTAAATAGGAATTTGTGTTTTTGAAGCATAATATAGGGAAATGAAATCCTCATATACAGGCAAGTGCACGGACTTTTCCTAAGAAAGAATAAGGAATCTAGGTGACATGTGTTCTCAATCCCCAAATACTACACGGCGTCTTCCTAAGGTCTAAACAAGTATCAGGGTTTCGAGGCATGTATCTGGGAAAGGGAGTACTCATATACAGGCTGGCTGTTGCTAAAAATAAGGAATCTGGGTTATACGAGTCCTCAGTCATTAAAATCTACAGGGCATCTTGCTGACGGCTAAAGAAGAATCAGCGATTTGAGGCATGAATGTGGGTAATAGCAGTCCTCATATACAGGAAACTACATGGCATTTTCCTAAGAAAATATAAGAAATCTGTTTTACACGGTTCCCCTATCAAAAAATCTGCATGGCGTCTTACTAAGGGCTAAACAAAAATCAGGGTTTCAAAACAGGAATCTAGGGAATAAGTGTCCTCTATACAGGACACTACACGGCCTCTAACTAAGGAAGAATAAAAATCATTGTTGTACGAGCCCTCAATCCAAAAAATTCCCAGGGTGTCTGTTATGGGACAAACAAGAAACAGGGCTTCGATCTCCCCAAATGTTTTGGAGCAATTTAGCATGCGGATATTACGAATCAGTCATTTCAGGACTCCAGGAACTTTTTGGTCCTCTTGAAATTTATAAATGCTTATCGGGCACTCCAATTCCGTTAGGTTCCTCGGAACAACTAAGGCCAGATTCCAGGACAAAAGGAATCTTCTTGCCATATTTGAATGTAACTCTGGTCTTACGGTGAACCCTGTAATCCTTCCCCTTCCGTTTCTCTTTTTATTTTGAGAGGGGACAAGGGTTTGCAGTTGCCATATGTTTTGTACGTATTTTTAAAGGTAACCAGGAATCATGAATTCCACGTCTGTAGGAAACTTCTGGGCATCTGTCCTTTTGTATAGAGAGTTTGGAATCCACATCATCAGGGAAAATCAGGGCATCTTGATGAGAACGAAAAGGAAATCCGGTTCTAGGAGTTCTCATTAATCGGAAACTAAAGGGCCTCTTCATAAGGCTTATTCAGAAATCTGGGGTTCTGGATCTCTACATTGTTCAGAGCTACTTGCTCCGTGGATATGCTAAACCTGTCATTACAAATCCACAGGGACTTTTGGGTCCTCTTGTTAGTTGTAATCAAGGTTCTGGCCCAACAAATCCTTTTGTGTTTTAGGAACATCTCCAACTATAATCATGTTCCCCAGAATCAAAAGGCATATTGGTACAAAAGGCCTCAATTCAGTTGACCTGAAACTACAGAAAATTCCTGTGGGCGGGTAGGTCAGAATTGGGATGTTGGGTTTTGAAAATTCCAGATTTTGGGGAGGTCCTGTGAAGTGGAATCTTGGATTCCACTTCCCAAAGTACATTATAGGAGTCTTTCTGTTGATATCCAAACAACTGGAATTCTCGGTAACCAAGAATTGTCTTGGCATCCTGCATAGTGAAGCAGAAACCTGGATAATGGGAGTCGTCATATACAGGAAACTACACGTCATATTGCTAAGGAAATATAAGGAATCTTGGTTACATTAGTCCTCAATCCCAGAAACTACAGGTCGTTTTCCTCAGAGATAACCACGAATCAGGTTTTTGAAGTACGAATCTGGGTAATGGGAGTCCTCACATTCAGGAAACGTCACTGACTATTGCTAAGTTAGAATAAGGAATCTGTGTTATTCGTGTCCTCAATCGCAAAAAAACTTCAGGTCGTCTTGCTATGGGGTAAATACGAATCAGGGTGTTTTAAGCATGAATCTGGGGAAATGGAGTCCTTATATACAGGCAACTACATGACCTTATGCTAACAAAGAATAAGGAATCTGGGTTACATGAGTCCTCAATCCCAAAATTCTACAGGGCATCTTGGAAAGGGCTAAAAAAGAATTAGTTTCGAAGCAGGATCTATGTAATGAGAGTCCTAATATACAGGAAAATACACGGCCCCTTGCCAAGGAAGAAAAAGAATCGGGGTTAGAGCAGTACTCAGTCCTAAAAGTCAACAGGCCATGTGCTGCAGGCTAAGCAAGAATATGGGTTTAGAAGCTGCAACATAGGTAATAGCAGTCCTCATATACAGAAACTACACGATCTCTTGCTGAGGAGAAATAAGAAACCTGTTTTACATGGTTCCTCTGTCACAATATCTACATGACATCATGGAAGGGCTAACAAGAATCAGGGTTTCCAAACAGGGTTATGGGGAAAGGGTGTCCTCATATACAGGACACTACACGGTCCCTCGCCAAAGAAGAATAAGGAATCTGTGATACACTAGTCCCCAATCTGAAAAATTCTAATGGTGTCTTGCTATGGGATAAAAAAGAATCAGGCTTCGAGGTCGTCTCCTGTTTCGGAGATATTTGGCTTGAGGGTATTATAAACCAGTCATTTCAGGACTCTAAAAACATTCTGGTCCTCTTGAGAGTTGTAAACGGGTATCTGGTAGTATAAGTCCCTTAGGTTTCTGGGAAAAACCAAGGCCAAATTCCAGGACAAAAAGAATCTTCTTGCCATATTTGGATGTAACTAAGGTCTTAACGTGAACCTGTATTCCTTCCCCTCCGTGTCTCTTTTTATTTTGAGTGGGGACAAGGGTTTTACAGTTGCCAAATGTTTAGTAAGTCGTTTTAAAGTTAACCAGGAATCATTGATTCCACGTCCATAGGAAACTTCTGGGCATCTGTCTTTTTGTAAACAGAGTTTGGAATGCACATCAACAGGGAAAATCAGGGTATCTTGCTGAGTACAAAAAGGGAATCCGGTTCTAGGAGATCTCATTAAAAGGAATCTACAGGGCCTCTTGATAAGGTTTAATTAGAAATCTGGGCTTCTGTGTCCCTACCTTTTTCAGAGCTACTTGCTCCGTGTATACACTAAATCTGTCTTTACAGATCCACAGGAACTTTCTGGTCCTCTTGTTGGTTGTAATCAAGGATCTGGCCCTATAAATCCTTTTGTGTCCTAGGAACATCTATGACCATAGTCATGTTCCCCAGAATCAAAAGGCATATTGTTACAAAAATCCCTCGATTCAGGTGACCTCAAACTACAAAAACTTCTTGTGAGCGGGCAGGTCGGATTTGGGATGTTAGGTTTTGAAGATTCCACACTTTGGGGAGTTCTTGTGAAGGGGAACCAATAATCTTGGATTCCAGTTCCCAAAGAACATTATGGGAGTCTTTGCCTTGATATCCAAAGAACTGGAATTCTCGGTCACCAGGAACTGTCTCGGCATCCTGCAGAGTGAAGCGGGAAGCTGGGTAATGGGAGTCGTCATATACAGGAAACTACACGTCATATTGCTAAGGAATTATAAGGAATCTTGGTTACATGAGTCCTCAATCCCAAAAACTACAGGTCGTCTTCTTAAGAGGTAACAACGAATCATGTTTTTGAAGTAGGAATCTGGGTAATGGGAGTCCTCACATACAGGAAACTTCACTGCCTATTGCTAAGTAAGAATAAGGAATCTGTGTTACTCGTGTCCTGAATTCCCAAAAAAATTCAGGTCGTCTCTCTATGGGATAAACACGAATCAGTGTGTTTTCGAGCATGAATCTGGGAAATTGAGTCCTTATATACAGGCAACAACATGACCTTTTGCTAAGAAAGAATAAGGAATGTGGATTACAAGAGTCCTCAATTCCAAAAATCTACAGGGCATCTTGGAATAGGCTAAAAAAGAAGCAGAATTTCAAAACAGGACCTATGTATCCCTAAGAGTCCTAATATACAGGAAAATACAAGGCCCCTTGCTAGGGAAGAAAACTATCGGGGTTATAGCAGTCCTCAGGACTACAAATCAACAGGCCATCTGATGTGTGCTAAACATAATCAGGGTTTAGAAGCGGCAACATAGATAATAGCAGTCCTAATATAGAGAATCTACACGATCTCTTGATAAGGAGGAATAAGAAACCTATATTACACTGTTCCTCCATCATAATATCTACGTGACATCTTCTTGAAGGCTAAACAAGAATCAGAGTTTCCAAACAGGATTCTGGGGAAAGGAAGTCCTCATATACAGGACACTACACGGACCCTCGCTTAGGAAGAATAAGGAATCTCTGATACACTAGTCCCCAATCCGAAAAATTCTCTTGGTGTCTTGCTGCTGGATAAACAAGAATCAGGGCTTCGAGCTTGTCTCATGTTGCAGAGATATTTGACTTGTGGGAATTATGAATAAGTCATTTCAGGAATCCAACAACATTATGGTCCTCTTGAGAGTTTTAAACGGGTATTTGGTAGCACAAGTCCCTTAGGTTCCTCGGGACAACTAAGGCCAGAATCCCGAAACAAAGGTATTGTCTTGCCATATTTGGATGTAACTCTGGTCTTAAGATGAAATTGCTAATCCTAAAATTTCCGTTTATTCTATTATTTGAAGAAGGGCCGAGGGTTTTGCAGTTGCCAAATATTTACTACGAATTATTAAAATGTAACCAGGAATCATGGATTTAACATCCCTAGGAAACATCTGGGCATCTGCATTTTGTATACAATGTTTTGGAATCCACAAAGACAGGGAAAATCAGGGCATCTGGTTGAGAACGGAAAGGGAATCTGGGTCTTGGAGTTCTCAATTGCCTAAATCTACAAGTTCTCTTGATAAGGTTTAGTCAGAAATCTGGGCTTCTATGTCGCCATATCTCTGGGTGTCTTTTGAAAAGGGAACCAGGAATCTTGGGTTCCAATTACACAAGAATTTATGGTAGTCTTTCTCTTGATATCCAAGAAACTGGAATTCTAGATCACAAGGAAATGTCTCGGCACCTTGCTGAGAATGAAGCAGGAATTTTTCAGTAATGAAAGTCCTCATATACAAAATACTACACAAGCTTTTGCTACAAAAGAATAAGGAATCATGTTTACACAAGTCCTCCATCCCAAAAACCAACAGAGCGTTTTGCTAAGAGATAACCCAGAATCAGATTTTGGGAATAGGAATCTGGATAATGGGAGTCCTCATATACAGCAAACTGCACTGTCTATTGCTAAGGAAGAATAAGGAATCTGGTTTACACGTGACCTCAATCCCCCAAAAAATTCAGGGTGTTTCTCTAAGGGCTAAACACGACTTTGGGTTTTTGAAGCATAATCTATGGAAATGAAATCCTCATATACAGGCAACTGCACGGACTTTCCCTAAGAAAGTATCAGGAATCTGGGTGACATGTGTTCTCAATCCTCAATAAACTACAAGGCGTCTTCCTAAGGGCTAAGCAAGCATCCAGTTTTCAACGCATGTATCTGGGAAAGGGAGTACTCATATAAAAGCAACTGCATGGCAGCTGCTATAAATAAGAAATCTGGGTTACACGTGTCCTTAATCCTGACAATCTGCAGGGCATCTTGCTGAAGGCTAAAAAAGAATCAAGGATTCGAGGCATGAATGTGGGTAATAGCAGTCCTCATATGCAGGAAACTACATGGCCTCTTGCTAAGAAAAAAGAAGAAATCTGTTTTACACGGTTACTCTATAAAAAATTCTACATGGCATCTTACTAAGGGCTAAACAAGAATCAGGGTTTCGAAACAGGAGTCTAGGGTAAGAGAGTCTT
>NW_007261258.1:0-5451 GCF_000164805.1 Carlito syrichta
AGGGTAGTCTTCTCAGTAGAGTGGAAACTCCATTATCAACATCACCTGGGGCCTACAATGGATAGGTGAACTCAGCTTGACCGTACAGCTTCTTTCTGGGGGAGGCTTTTACTTCCTCTACCAGTTGGATTCAGAAGTGACCATGTGTCTTGATTTAGCCCATGAGACATAGATGGGAGGGGATGTGCATAATGTCTGAGCTGAAGCATTTAGAACTGGCTCCAGGCTTATCATCTTTGAAATCAACAGCAACCCAGAGAAAGGCTGACCCATCAGCCTGGGTTCTGGAGTAACCCCCACGGCTATGGTGGCCATGCAGCACAAGCAAGAAATGTCTTCACTGTTATAAATCACTGAGGTTTGGAGATTGTGTGTTACTGCAGCATAAGCCAGCCCAGTCCAAATGATTCAGTCAGTGGGCAATACAACAGGAAACTGGGAGGCAGGGGCATAGGCCAGGGCATCTCTCTGCTTCCCAGAGAGTCTATGGGAGAGGTTGCATTTCCCCTGGGATCACCAACTCCTCTGGTTGTTCCTCAGCTCTACGAAAGACAGCAGCCTCCTGCTGTCACTAACAATGGATATGTCCCCTCCATCTTGTTAGCTCTCTCAATCTTCCAACACCTTTGAACTACTTCCCCATATTAAAGACTCTTTTGAACTTCCAGGCCTGGCTTCTACTCTCATGACTGGACTCTAATTCTAACAGAATGGCAGAGTTGGGATTAGAGCCTGACTGAATGTCAGAGCTGGGATTGGAACTTGCACTAAATGTAAGAACTGGGATTAGAACATGCACCCAACTACCTAAAGCCCAAGCAATTCTCTTCCCTCCACCCAGCTGCAACTTTTGTAGGCTGAGAGCTGATGACAGGCTTTAGGAAGAGCAATTTTAACACAATAATAGAAAAATGCAACATTTGGCAAAAGGCAAGGTATGTCCCCAAATCAGTGGGAAGAGGGAAGGGAATGCATTCCAATATGAGCCGACTGGATGTGCAAACAGGTAACTTGGTTGGTGCCTTGCATGCAATGAATGGGACTAAATCAATGATCTATAAAAAGAGAGTTCCACCCCCTCACCTTCCTCCATGAACGGAAGAGGCTTTCCACAGTTTGCAGCAAATCTGCTCAGTTGGTCAGCCCAAAGGTGAAGGAAGCAACGAGAATGGAGAATTGGTTGAGGGTCATTCAAAGATATTATAAACTGGAAACCAAGTCCTGATAAACTTCATGTATGTGTTCACCTCTCTACACCTAGAGCTTCTGATTTGACCTTAGAACCATAAACTGAGTCCACCTAGCAAATGCCTATTCACCATGAACATTCGACACCTCTTCTAAAAGTCTTCACGACCCTAAGTAAGATGATTTACCCCTCCTTGTAAAAAGTTTCTAATAATTTAAAATTATATTTTATCATCTGTTCATGTGTCATGCTCTCCTTATAACTATGAACTTCTTAATAAGAAGGGTAGGTAAAGCAACTCCAAATCACTATGCAGAGCACCAATAGCTAAACAAAAAAAATGCTCAATACATATTTTGTTGGAAGAGAGGGAGGGGAATAAATGAATAGATATAATCTTTAGACAACTTACTCCAAGTGTTATCAAAAATACAGTCCAGTTTGGTGAGCATTGTATGCATAAGATCTAACATATTCACTAGCATGTAGGAGGTATTTAATAAGTGTTTCATTTATTCGCCTATTCAGCAACATTTTCTTGAAAGCCTATGTTTCAGCGGGGTACTAAGCACCAAGGACACCATATTTAAAGGGCTTTTAAGAACTCTGTACTTTTAGTGCTTACTTTCTATGGGCCAGACAGAACACAGACACATAATTCGATATCAAGTTATAGCCAGTACTACTAAGAATACTTATCAGAGTCAGAGGTCAGAGAGTGATAGTATCTGTGTAGCAGTCAACAAAAGTTTCCCCAATCTAGCACGGTAGACAGGAACCTACTGTTTTAGTGATAAAGAGATTTGAGGCTGGAATTAAATCCTGGTTTTGCTGTGTACTGGCTTTGGGGCCTTAAGAAAGTAGCATAAATTCTTGGAGCCTCAGATTCTCATTTGATAGTTTCTCTTCTAAAAATGAAGAGAATATTGCCTATGTTAAGGGTTACTGTAAGAATTTAAATAAGTAACATATTAAAAGCATTTAACAGTTCTTGTACAACCAATAAATGACAATTAATATTACTAGATGATGCAATAAAATCATAAACAAAAATCCTGGTGTGTCGTCACCGTCAGAATCATCATTGTCACAACAACAGCTTAAAGCTCATATTATGTACCAGGTGTTCTGAGAATTTCCCATGAACTCACATTTACTCTTCAAACAGCCCAACTATTATTAGCCCCATTTAACAGATGAGAAAACAGAGAGAATTGGACAGGTTGGAACCCACAGAGGATAGGTGGCTTACGAAGATCAAATAGCAAGACAGTGTCAAAGTTAGGCCCCGGTACCAAACTTTCCAATCTCCAGACCAATGCACTCATCAGGCAAGTTTCATTCGTCTCCTCTGACACCACACACCTATCAAGAAAATGGGTTTGAGATTAATTACTGCAGATTGGGGTCTACAAAATTTTCCTGGGATAGCTAATTGGGACCTTGAGAAAGTGTTCTGTGACCAAGTACTTGGGAAATCTGGGTTGAGCAAGATTAGAGAGCCCTCTGCACTGCTCATCTCCTGGGAGAGATGAATATTCTGGCAAGATGCTCATTAGCATCATTAGCCTCTGTGTCTGCTTATAAGTGAGAATGTATGATACTTGATTCTTTGTTTCTGTAATAGGTCAGTCAGTATTATAGCCTCTAGGTCCATCCAAGTTGCAGTAGTGAGAAACTGCCATGGGAGGGAGCATACACCTCATCAACAAGGGTACCTGCATAGCAAACATTTGTATACCTGACCCTGAAGTGTACCCCACATAGTTACAATAAAAAAATTATTTTAAAAAATAAAATAATAAAAAAACAAAGTGTGGATTTTTGGACCCCACTCCAGACTGACTGAATCAACTTCCACCTGGGAGGGCAAAATCTTCACAAGCTTCTCCAGATGATTTTCATGATGCCATGGGACCCAAAAATAGGTAAGACGCACCCTGATGTTTAAAAGGAAGAAAGCCAGCTACATACAAAGTCAGCTATGTAAACATATCAAATAATAAAAAATATTTTTAAAAATATAAAAATTGTAGTGTGTGTGTGTGTGTGTGTGTGTGTGTTGTGTGTACTGATAGGTACCTAGATACCAAACAGTGACAACTATGACCTCTAGATCAGTTGCTCAACTTCGGCACCACTGACATTTGGGGCCAGATGGTTGGAGTGGGGTTGTCCTGTGCATTGCAGGATGGTCCACCGAGCCCTGGTCTCCACCTGCTAGATGCTGGTAACACCCCAGCGTGGTAACAATCAAAAATGTGTAGCACAACAGGGTGACTATGATGAACAAATAATTTATCGTCTATCTCAACAGAGTGAGTTGGAATGTTCCTAACACAATGCAACGAAACCTGCTTGAGGAGATGGATATACAAATACCCTTATGTGATCATTACACTATGTTTGTGTCAAAACAGCACATGTACCCCGTAAATATGGGGTTTTGTTTTGCCTTGTTTTAGTACATATGCCATCTTTTTAGTTTTTTTCTAAAATGAATATAAGTATTTTACTGGTGCAAAAACACTTGGTGTTTCCTAATGTCCCACTGACTGTGCTATCAGAGGTATAGTCAAATGAAGAGATATTCACACTAGTATTTGCAGTAAGTAAACTCATTTTATTTTGTTAATAAAACTAGCAATGGAAAAGCATATACGAAGGCCTCCAAAATGTCAATATTGCCTTAGTTGCCTTTAAAATGTTTCTAACCTTTGGACTAAACTTCCTAATTTTAATAACATATCTTAAAGAGGTAATTCTAAATGTAAGAATTTACACATATTATTGATTTTTGCAGTTACTTACAAAAACAAAAAGTTGTAAACACTATAAAACCAACAAGAGAAAACTAAGTTAATTATGGCACTTTCACTTGATAGACTATAATACAGCATTAAAATTATATTGATAAAGCATTTATAACACAGTGGAGGTCGAGACTCCCGGCAGGGGGCAGGGCCCGCGGGAAGCAGAAAAGGGCCGCGGCCACTTTAAGTGACTCAGGAAGTGAGAGGCGCCCCCAGCGGGACAGCGGAACCAGGGCAGGGCCAACCAGAGAGGGGGAGGAAGCGCAGGGGCTGATGGGAAGAGGGGGGCGGTGCGGAGGCAGCGCAGGCGGCACCATGCTGGGAAGTCGAAGCCGAGCAGCGGTAGGTCCTGGGCAGGCCCAGGAGGCGAGGAGGCCACTGGCTCAGGCGCCACCGGGAGCTGCTGGCAAATGCGCTGGTCACGTGCAACTGCACGTGCAAGCCCCAAGAGGCTCCCGGCGCCAGCAGCGCCGCAAGGGCCGCTTCTGCTTCCGAGGCCTCCCCGGGCCGCCTAAGTGCACGGGAAGGGCGTGGCCTGCGGCGGGGCCGGCAGAGGGCGCGGACGTGAGGCCCGAGAGACGCGAGGAGGTCAAGGACCGCGAGGCCAGAAGGACAGCGGCGTGGCGGGGGAGGATAATGAGGCCCAGGTGAGCGAGACCCCCCACGAGAGCGAGACGGAGGAGGACAGCGGGGACGCGAGCGACGCGGACACGCAGGCTAAGCAGGACCGCGAGCCGGAGGGAGACGGCCCGGACGAAGGGGTTCCCAGGCGGAGAGAGACACGGAGGCCGAGAGTGAGTTTGACCCGCAAGCCGAGAGGGCAGCGGGCGCGTGGTCCAGCGCAAGTGCCTGGCCCAGGGACTGGACCTGAGCGCCCACTGCCAGGAGGACCGGCGGCTCCTCTGCGTCCGTGCCCGGCCATCGGGTGCACCAGGGCCTGCGCTGTCCACACCTGATGAGGCCTTCGAGGGGCTGAGGGTGCGTGTGGGCCCTGGGGGGCGGGACGTGGGGGCATCCGGCCTCCCTGCGGCCCCACCCGGTTACCCGGAGGCCAGCTCGCAGGCGGGGGAGCGGGCGCCGGAGGAAGTTGGGGTTCCAGCCCGGAGACATCTGGCGCAGCTCTGGCGGGCACTCCCCGGGTGCTGGTCCCCTCCAGCCTCCGCCCGTGGGTCCCTCTGGTCGGATCGTCCCCTCTTGTACGCCGCTCACTTTGGGTTTGTTGTGCTTGAAACGTGGCGTGGGGGGCACTATGTGGCGGGGGCAAATTCTCTGGCCCCCGAGCCCTTCGCGTCTGGCACCCGGCTGGTCTCGGGCCGGCCACTGGCAGGTGGAGGGCGCTCAGTGAACGCGGGGAGCGAAGGGGCAGCGAGTTGTCCCTTCCCTGCGTGGAGGGAGGGAGGGCGGGGGGCGCTCGGGGGGGGCGTGGGCTCCCGAGCGCCCCGTGTTGGT
>NW_007261258.1:5855-15787 GCF_000164805.1 Carlito syrichta
TTGCTCAGCATGGGCTGGGAAGTTGACCAGCAGGTGGCCGTGGTAGGTTCGTTTTCAGGGCTCTCCTATTTCTGTTTTATGACGACGCCACGGGGCCACCTGTGCTTCGGACAGGAACGTTTGATTTGTTTCCGGGTTCTGGCTCTTCTGTCTGTCGAAGCAGAGTGGGTCTGGACATTCTTGGCCCTGTCTCCCGCGTGTGTTCCCGTGCGTTTCAATGGACTGCCAACGCAGCAGGTTGCCGTCATAGGCTGTGCGAGTCTGCCAACCGTTTTGCAAAGTGCTGGTACCAGTTGGCATCACCGTGAAGAGCAGATGAGAGTGCCTGCCACTCAGTCTTCACCTGCACTTGATGTTACAGTATTTTGCATTGTTCTTAGTCTTGTGGATGTGCAGTGGCATCTCCTTGTGGCTTCAGTTTGCTTTCGTGGTTATCTTGTGTTTTCTCCCTGGTGAAGTACCCAGTATCTTGTGTTTTCTCCCTGGTGAAATACCCAGTATCTTGTGTTTTCTCCCTGGTGAAGTACCCAGTATCTTGTGTTTTCTCCCTGATGAAGTACCCTGCTGGGTCTTTTGCTCATTTTCTGTTCAATTGTCTGTCTTTTTCTCATTCTTTTGTAAGAGTGTTTATATAGTTGTTTCTGACTTCTTTGTTCTTCATATGGGTTATGTCTTCACTTGTGGCTTTTCTCTTTCTCTTTTAATTGTGCTTTGGGATATATGGTGGCTCATGCTTGTAATCCTAGCACTTTGAGAGGCCAAGGTGAGAGGCAGGAGGATAGATGAGGCCAAGACTTTGAGCCCAGCCTGGGACACCTAGTGAGACTCAGTCTCTACAAAAAAATGAAAACATTAGTTGGGTGTGGTGGTGTGCACCCGCAGTCCCAGCTACTGGGGAGGCTGAGGCAGAAGGATCACCTAGCCCAGGAGGTCAAGGCTGCAGTGAGCTGTGACCACATCACATGCACTCCAGCCAGACGCTGTCTCTAAATAATAATAATAATAAAATAATAAATTGTGCCTTGAATGGAAGTTCTTTAATGTGGTGAAGTCTATCACTAATTTCCTTTATGACTGGTGCTTTTTGTGCTTGTTCCACTTAGTATTGATCTTTCTGTAGTGGAGGTGGGGGTGCAGACTCCCTTTCTCCCCCTGCAGGGAGCCATTGCTCAGCTGCAGTTGTGGAGAGCCTGACCTTGGCGAGCGGATCCCCTGTTCTCCTGTCAGTGTCGAGTGCCCGCGAGTGTGAGCGTGGGTCTTGTGCTTCCGCTGTGCTGTTCACAAACCTACCACGGCCACTGTGTCCTCAGTGACCACAGCATTGTGGCATGCCTTAGCATCTGGTAGAGCAGGTCTGTGAATGCTTCTGCCAGTTTCTGCCTTTATGTTTCTTAGAATCCTGCCTTAGCCTCCTGGGCTGCAGGAGGGTTTGTTTTGTTTCTTCCATATTCTGTTGACTGCGTAAACCCACATAGGGAGAGTTAAGGCCGTCACAACACAGATGTTTGAGTCTTTTATTGTGAGATTTAGTCCTAGATGCTTCATAACTTTATAGTATTATTTAGAAAGTCTTCAAGTCTTGTTTCTAAATTGTATATAGAAATATGGTTAACTGTATACATTTTTGTAACAACCTGTCTGCCAATTTCTTATATGTCCTAGTAATTTATCTGTAGTCAGTCTACTTACATATTGTCTTTGAAGAGGGACAGCTTTTGTTTCTTCTTTCCAGTCCTTATCCTGTTAGTTGCTTTTTCTTGCCTTAGTGCTGTGGCTAGGCCCTCCAGGACAATGTTGAATAGATGTGACAGTGGTTATTTTGACCTTGATCCTAAATTAAAGATATGTGCTCATGGACACACACACACACACACACACACACACACACTCTCTCTCTCTCTCTCTCTCTCTCTCTCTCTCTCTCTCTCTCTCTCTCTTTCTCTCTCTCTCTCATATATTTAATACACACACACATATGTATGTATTTTTTTTCTTAAAGAAAGATTTAATAAGGGGACAGAAAAGCTCCAACAATGGGAGGGGACCCTATGTATATATTTTTAAGAGACAGAATCTCCCTCTGTCACCCAGTTTGGAATCAGAAACATGCTCATAACTCCCTGCAGTCTTGAAATCCAGGGCTCTAGCAATCTTCCTGCCTCATCCTCCCAAGTAGCTGGGCCTAGAGGTGTGAGCCACCAGCCTGGTTAATTTTTTTGTTCTTAATTTTTTTTGTAGAGATGGAGTCTTGCTATTTTGCCCAGACTGGTCTTGAACTCCTGGGCTCAGTTGATCTTCCTACCTTGGTCTTCCAAAACACTGGGACTATAGGTGTGAGCCGCTGCACCTGGGCCTGTTTTTTTTTTTTAATAGATAACGTTTTACCTCCATAATGTTCTAGTCCTAATTTGCTAAGTTTTTCTTAATTTTTGAATGGATACTGAATATCAGATGGTTTTTTCTGCATCTGTTGAGATGTTCATGTCATTTAACTTTTATTGTGTTAGGATGATGAATTGCATTAATTTTTTTTTCTTTTTTTGAGAGTGTCTGACTGTGTAAACCAGGTTAGAGTGCAGTGACGCGTCATTGCAGACTTGAACTCCTGAACTCAAGGGAACCTGCCACCTCAGCCTCCTGAGTAGCTGGGACTACAGGCACTGCCACTATGCCTTGTGAATTTTTTTTTATTCTCTCTCTCTTTCTGTCACAGCTGCAAATACTCTATTATATGTCATCCACTAAATTCTTAATGTAAGATATCATGTTTTCAACTCTAAAATGTCTATGTGGTTATTTTTTAAAGATTCATTTCTCTTAATTGTATGTTACATTCTCCTGGTTCTCATTGTGTCTCATAATGTTTCATTTTATGCCAGACATGGTTTTTAGCCCTTTGCCAGTGGGTCACCTCCCAGCAACTCGACTGCAGTTTTTAATGAAATAGTGAGAAAGGAATCACTTTGTATTAAGTAGTATAGCAGTGGAACCAATTATTTTATTGTAATGATATTTGGCTTATGATGGAATTTTGGAC
This sequence comes from Carlito syrichta, assembly GCF_000164805.1. Classification (NCBI taxonomy): domain Eukaryota; kingdom Metazoa; phylum Chordata; class Mammalia; order Primates; family Tarsiidae; genus Carlito; species Carlito syrichta. The sequence continues at coordinate 8,893 of NW_007261258.1, forward strand.
ATTGAGGAACTTACTTATGACAAAAATGTAAATTTTATGTCTTATATTATTCTTTTTTTGAGTTGGAGACACACCATCACCCAGGCTAGAGTGCAGTGGCATGCTCATGGTTACCCCAGTGTCAACCTGCTGGGCTCTGGAGATTCTTCCACCTCAGCCTTCCAGGCATGTACTACCACACCCAGCTAATTTTTTTTATTTATTGTAGAGATGAGGTCTCACCATGTTGCCCAGGCTGGTCTCGAACCCACAGGCTCAGGAAATCCTCTCCCCTCAGCCTCCCAAAGTGTTGGGACTGTGGGCTGAGCCACCATGCTGAGTCGTGAGAGCTTTTTGAAGCATCTTCAGTCATAACACATTTTCTTAGCTTTTGTATGTCAAAGAACACTCCTCCTCCCTCTGGAATGATGGCCTGGCTGCATATAAAGTTCTAGACAGTGACTATCCCAAATCATTGAAGCTGTAGCTCCCATGTTTCCTGGCCTTTGTTGCAGCTGCTGGGAAGTGTTGTTATTCCCTTGAGGTGTCTGTTCTTTTCCTCAGAGCTCTTAAGGTTGTGCTTCTGATACTAATACTGTGTATTTTCTCTGCAGTGTATCTAATACAGGTTCGTGTTTGTACAGTCTGATACTTTTTCCTGCTTCATTTTTTGTCAGGTGTAATTTGCATGTAGTATAAGCTTAGCCCAATTTCAGATGCACATCTGTCTGTGTTGCCACCACCTCTATCAGAGCCTAGAACATTTCCCCAGGCTGCAGGGCTCCTGTGCCCTGGTAGTGAGCTATCGCTTTTTCTAAGAACTCAGTTTCTGATGAAAGCCACAGCCTCAGTCAACTTACTTGCCCATTTCATCAGCTGGTGATGAGCACATGCCCGGCTTAGCAGGGGCGTCAAGTGTGAATCTGCCTCGAGTACCCTCTGTCTAGCAGGTGATTTGCTGTTCCTGTGTCTCCCCAGAGGAACCACCTTCTCCTCTTCCCCATCTGGCCTCGAGAGCCAGGAAGCAACTCTTCTGCAGACACTGCAGGCCCTGCTCGGCATTCATGAGCTTCCAGACCTTTTCTGTTGTGCAGAGCCCATCCTTGTCTGACCTCAGCTGTGTATTTGATCTTCCCTTCTTGTGCTTTATATGAAGCTTTGTCATCCATGCTGTGTGGTGCCAACTGGGTTCTGAACTTGCCATGAGGTTGGTCCAGAAATGCTGTTAACTGTAAAACTTCTCTTCGTGGAAGAATGGACAGAGAGTGTGAGAGGGGGATGTGGGTCTGGAATTGATTTGTTCAGAGGTGAATATACACTTGTCTCTAAGGCATGATTTCATTTTTAACATTTGCTCAGTGACCTTAGTCATAGCTTTTTTAATATAACAAGTAAAATTTATGTCCATATAGAGCTATTGGAAAATACAGCAGAGCATACACATACACAGAAACACAGACACACACAATGAGAATTACTTGTATTTCCACAGTCCAGAAATAGACACAGAAGTTTCTGGTATTTAGTCATGTTTATACGCACGTGTGTGTGCACATATTCATGTTCATTGTCCAAAATAACAGAACCAACCCAGTCTTGTTTTACAGGTGAAGACGAGTGCCTTTTGTGAAATTGAGACCGACAAAGCTGTGGTTACCTTGGATGCCAGTGATGACAGCATCTTGGTCAAAATCATGGTGAGTGTTTTCAACAGGTGAAGCTTTCTTAAGCAATAGAGTTTCCTTGCAATATAGTTTCCTTTGATTTTTATCTCTTAAATTTATGATGTTATATTATCTACTGCATAATACATATTGTTCAAGTGTTTAAAATGTTTTAGTGTTAAGGTCCAATAGCCCATTTTTCTGTCTTTTCTACATTTTCCGTAATGTGCATGTTCTTTTTATCATGGAGTCTGTGTGTGAAAAGTGAGTAAGTTTTGTAAAGCTACATATGGTATGACTTTTTAGGTTCCATGGTGCACTCACTGATGGAGCCAGCTGGCATGTTTGTTGCTTGACTTCTCGCACACTGGCGAGGTGGGGTGGGGAGCAGCTGAGACTGTGGACCCTGTAGTCCCCTGCTGCAGGTTTTCATGGCTGCATGGTTTGATCGGCTCTCTGCCATGTGACCACTGGCAGATTCTCTCACCTCTGCCTGTTTCTTTGTGCTCAGGTAGGGGATCATGGTCCCTGCATTGGGGGTGAAATGGAGGATTAGGGGGCAGGTGCATGCCTCTCGTCCTGGGACCCAGGACCACCAGGCACTCCTCGTAGGCTACTTTTCCCACATTGACCTGTTCCCTCAGCTCGTGATGACCACTAGCCCCAGGCTGGTCTGTGTGTTGCCTACTCGCTTGTACTGGTCGGTGATGATGACACTGAAGTGCCTATCTGGGTCCCTCCTGCTGGCCTTTGCAGATAAGATGCACATCTCTGGTCGTCCCTTGGTGGTGTGTTTTTAGCTCTGAGCCTGCAGTTCTCGTCTGCCTTGAGCCTGGGGGTAATCCCTTCCTGTGTGCATTCTATCCAAAGACCAGGACATGTTACACTCTAACTTGATGTAAATCAAAACACAGGGTTTTATTCATGTTTCATACTAGAAAATCCCCATGCTTTCTTTTCCAGCATATGTAGGGTTGCTGTATAATTAATTTATCATACACACTGGCACATTTTTGAGACGGATAGGAGTGCAAGGTGTGTTGCAGTGCTTGTGCTTTGCGTCCTGTCAGCGAAAGCAGGTGCTATTGACCAGCGCCCTTGGTGGGTTGGGACCTGCTGCTGCAGGTTCCTTGTGTCTTGCCTGGAGCATCTCCTGTCCTCAGGACAGGGTGAGTGAGGTGGCTGTGGTTAGCGTCTTGGAAGGACATTCGTGGGTCAGCTGTGGAAGCAGCTCTGTATGGAGGCTCTTGCTAGGGATCCGGACCAAGGGCAAAGTTCAACTCTGAGGAGTCTCAGGAGTCACTTGTCAGGGGCCTGACCTGCGGTTGTCCTGAGTGTGTCTGTTTACCCCGAATGCTGCCAGCTACAGGCTGAGTCTTAGCATGAGTCTCCAATCCTTATTAGGGGACACCCCCAGTAGTCAAACTTGGTCTTTGTTGAGTGTATTTTTTTTTAAATCAGTCACCTGAGGGAACATACCAGGACAGCAGTAACCACCACAATGATACCTTTAACATTTATATGGCAGCTACTGGCTGCTGGCCACTATTCTAAAGGCTAGACATAGAATTCATTCACTCCTCATGACAGCTCTGAAGTGATTGCCATCGGTGCTTGCATCGACAATCAGGAAACAGGCTGGTGCAATAAGGAACCATCACTAAGGTCACATACTGGCAGGTAGTGGAGTGAGCATTAAGACTCGGGAAGTCCGCTCACAACTGGGAGGGAGGGCCAGTAGTACGTCCAAGGCCAACTCAAGGTTGAATATTAACACTGATGAGCTGTAAGTTAACAAGGCTCAGTGTAGAACTCTGCACTTAACATTCAGAGGTCAGCGCACAAGAGTGAGGGAGGGTTTGGATCAAGGGAGCAAAGTGGTGGGGATCCTGCCTGGGGGTGTCCTCTGCCTGGTTCTTCAGAGGAGTAGGCACTGGGCATCCAGGACCACCCAAACAGCAGGAGTGGTGGTAGTGGCCTGCAGCCCTCTGACCCATGACTGAGTCTGCACCCGTTTTGAATGTCTACCACAGCTAAGCGGATGTCTGCAGGGGACCAGTATGCTTCTAAAGTGAATGGAAAAGCCAGATTACTTCCGACTCATGTGGTAGTCTGGATGAAATTACAGCCAACGCTACTTCTGTAACTTCTGTCACTACTCAGCTATGCGGGGTTGCCTGTCCTTGTCCATTGTGTCTGGGTTTCATGCTTTTTGGGGCCCTCTAAGAGTGGAAAGCCTTGAGCAGGTGTGCTATTTAGATACAGTAGCAGCTGGAGTGATAGTAACCACTCTTGGCCTCCTGGAAGGTGTCAGGTCATGCTGGTGGAGGACACATGGAGTCTCTTGTATGGTTTATGTGAGTGAGACAGTGGCAGGATCAGCTTCAGTTCAGCACAGTGTCTGACTCCGATTTTAGAAACCCATTGTTTTTTTTTAATCTTTTCTTTAAAAAAAAAGTTTTACATTTGAATGGTGTGCTCTGTGCTTGGATATCAGCCCTATTTCTAGTTCAGTGGTCTTCATACCACTTGATGCTTTTTTCTATCTATTTTTAAAGAAAATTTATCATTTTACCTTGTGATTTTGAGTTACCTGTTTGTAAGCAGATAATTAAACACTTTTAGAGAAAAAACAGTGTTAGCTTAATAATAATCTTAACTGCACTTTTGGACATAGAAAGAAAAATGAACAGTTCACAGAAAAATAAGACTTTCTAACATGTGGCAAACAAGTAAGCACCTGCCTTCTTAGCTGTGTTAGTCTTTTTCCTCAGCTTGTGCTTGGTCAGACATTCTTGCTTGGTTTTCTGTGCCTACTTTTTATGTATATTTGCTCCACCAGGGTGTCATCTTGTTCTCACTCAGTAATAAGTAAACTTAGATGGTCCTGGCCCTCAGCTTGCTATGCCACTTGATTTTAAGAGTAGTGCACAAGCCAGGTGCAGTGACTCATGCCTGTCATCTCAGCACTTTGGAAGGGAGAGGCGAGAGGATTGCATGAGCCCAGGGGTTCGAGACCAGCCTGGGCAACTTGGCAAGACCCCCGTCTCTACAGCAAATCAAAAACTTAGCTGGGTGTGGTGGCACACATCTGTAGTTCCAGCTACTTAGAAGGCTGAGGCACAAGGATCCTCTGAGCCCAGCAGGTGGAGGCTACAATAGCCATGAGCATGCTCCTGCACTTCAGCTTGGGTGACAGAGTGAGACTCCAACTCAAAAAAAAGTACACATACCAGTAAGCATCAGAGTCAGTGTTACTCCAGCATGCCCCCTCTTGGACGAGGCTCTTCCCTGTCAGCACTATCTCAGTGAGTGATCTGCAGCCTATTGTTCCGTTATTCATTCAATACATCTTCAATGACCCTTATGGAGTGTAACTGAAAGGGAATAATAGAAAATCTTAAAGGAATGACATTTTCTTCCATTACCGAACTTATAAAATATCATTATCTGAAGGTTTTCTAGAAGTAAAAAAAATTTACTTTTTTTCAGTAAGTAAATTGCAATCAGCCCTTTTAAAATAAATGCTGAAATGCTTATAGTACCTTTTTCTTAATCAAAAATTTATCTTTTGGCTTACTTAGGGTTTTGATTGGTATTATCTATTTTTTAAAAAGTTGGTGAGCTGAGCCACCACCATATTTCTGATGCACTTATGAAAAATCTCATGAGGTTTTGTGTTATTTCTCAGGTTCTGTAAATAGATATGCAGGGGAAGAATTAAATATGGAGAAAGAAGAAAGCTATACTTCACATTAACCAGAATAGTTAACCGGTTCTCTCTGTACAGTGGAGTGTTCTTTTTATTCAGAGACTAAGATTCTGCTGCAAGTTAATTTCAGTAACTAGGACTAAGTTCCTAGAATTCCCAGGCCACTGGATAGAAGCGGGAAAGACACACAGTTGAGACACATAACCACAGACTCCTGTTTGGGATTTGTGTTTATGGACAGAGAGAAGGTGGTGATGGCAGTGCTTCCACCTGGAGGCCGTCAGAAGAAGGAGTCTAGGTTTATCCTTTATTTGGGAGAGCATTTGTAACTGGGTGGGGGGGGGAGGTGTGTGAGGGAAGGCATGAGTGGAGGAACGGAGCAGATGGAAGAGCAGGCATGTGTCTTAGAAGCGGCTCTTAGCTTGATGAAGACAATTACCCAGCAGAGGAATAAGCCACCTCCTGCGGTCATGACCCTTTCCATCTCTCAGGTTTTTTTTTTTTTTTAATGTAGGTTGAAGAAGGAACTAACAACATATGGCTCGGTTCACTGATTGGTCTGATGGTTGAAGAAGGAGATTGGAAACATGTGGAGATTCCCAAAGATGTCCGGTACTCCAAAGCCAGATTCAGCACCGTCCATGCCTCGCCCCTCCCCAGAACCACAATCCTCTGTCCCTGTCCAGAAGGAACACATGCCCGGAACACTGCAGTGAGTGTGTTGTTTCAAACGGTGATGTCAGAAAAGTCATCATGGCCACTCTTGGGTATTTTGATCATGGTCATATCCAGAGGTGTTCGCACGTAAGTGGGCAGTTGCTGATCATAGCACACTTGGGCCTCGGAGCGTTTCTCCCACCGCAGCAAATAGTTTCTGGACTCCTGCTGTGTCCTGGGTGCTCCAAAAGCCCTGCTTGCTCAAGTGGTGGTAAGCACCACCGGCTGTGTCCACATGGAACTGGGATCGGGTCTAGGATGCCAGAGTTGAAGTTGGCACACCAGACTTCATGTGGTTTCCATTCGTGCTTCTGATTACTGCTGTATGGATTTTTGTTCTGAATGTATAACCACTATCGAATGGGTTGCACATTAACATGCGTTCCTTTCCATACTGCTCTGCATTTGAGCTTCTGACACAGACCAGATTTGTCAAGTGTTCTGTTGCCACACAGACACGTCACAAGCAGGCTTCACTTTAGCCTTATGTGGCTTTAGTTGGTGGACTCTGTATATTCTAGGGAGTTGTACTGAATCAAGTATTCTTGATAATGATAAAAAATTACCTCTTCTTTGTAAGAAAAGTTCAGAGAAAAGCAAATCTTTCATGCTTAAGTACTTTTTTGCTTATGTTGTCAGTTCTTGTCAGAAAGGAATGCACAGGACATTTTGAAATCCTGACTTTTAAATTCCTTTTGCAAGGCATTTTTGACTCCATTGCCCTCACTGCCCTTTACTAAGTTCTTTCCTCACCATGAACATCAGAAGACAGCTTTGGTTAATGACCTTCTCTTCTCTCAGAGATCCCAGTGTTGTGTAGACC
>NW_007261259.1:0-12911 GCF_000164805.1 Carlito syrichta
TCCACAATCAAAGAATCATCTGGCCATGTTATAATGTGACACTGGCTACAGGTTTACCTCATACTCCAGAAACTACTGCTGGACATTCGTTTTTGTATTCAGAAAATGGGAATAGGGGTTTGCACACATTTAGGACGTGTTCTTAAGGGGGAACCAGCATTCTTGGATTTCGGGTCCCTGGGAAACTTCTTTCCCTATGAGTTTTAGTATGTAAGAGTTTGGACATCTACATCACTGGAAAACATCCGGGTGACTTTCTGATAATAAAAAAGGAATCTGGGTTACTTGATGCCTCAGTCCATGAATTCTACAGTGCTCCATTATAAGTGCTTATCTGGAATCTGGGCTTGTAGTTCTCCAAATTCCTCAGAGCAACTTGCCACTTGGAAAGGACAAGTGTCTTTACAGCATCACAGCAGCCTTCTGGTTTCTTGATTGTTATAACCAAGATCCAGTCTCTGCAATTCAGTTGGTTTCCTCGGAACAACTAAACCAGATTCAAGGACTGAAAATATCATCTCGCCATGTTGTGTGTAACACTTGTCTTAAGTTGTAACTGTAATCCTAAAACTACTGTTTGTGCATCTATTTGATATGGGCTGGGGCTATTGAGGTTGCTAAGCATGTAGTACATTTTTATAAAGGTAACCAGTAATCACGGGTTTCACATCCCTGGAAAAAAGCTGGGCATTTGTCTATTTGCATACAGAATATTTTAATCCAGATCCCCAGGGAAAATCAGGGCATCTTGCTGAGAAAGAGAAGAGATTCCGGGTTCAGGGAGGCCTCATCATCAAAATCTATATGGCTTCTTGATAAGTTTAATTCGGAATCTGGGCTTGTAGGTCCCTATATTTTTCAGAGCTACTTACTGTGTAGATACCTAAAATCTATAATTACAGATCCAAGAGGATTCCTGTTCTCTTGACAGTTTAATCGAGCATCTGGACCACCCAACAATTCCTTTTGTTTCTTATGAACATCTTCGGCCATAATCCAGTTCCCCAGGAATCAATTGGCATTTTGCGACAAAATCCCTCACTTCAGGTTACCTCAAAATACCGAAATTTCTTGTGGTCAGGCTGGTGGGAATTGGGATATTGGGTTTAGAATATTCCACATTTTTACGATGTCTTGTTAAAGGGAATCTGGTAACTTGGATTACAGTTCCCAGGAACTGTATGGGCGTCTTTCTATTGATATCAAAAGAACAGGAATTCTACGTTCATCAGGAAATATCTCGGTTACTGCTGAGAATGGAGCAGGAATCTTCGTAAGGGAGTCCTCATTTATGGGAAACTACATGGCCTCTTGCTATGGGAGAAAATAGAATCTGGGTTACACAAGTCCTCAAATCCCAAAAACCTAGAGGGTGTCTTACTAAGGGAGATAAAAGTATCAGGGATTTGAAGCGTCAATCTGGGGAATGGGAGTCCTCATATATAGGAAATTTCACAGCCTCTTGCTAAGGATGAATAAAGAATCTGGGTTACACATGTCCTCAATCCTAAAAAACTACAGGGCATCTTTCTAAGGGCTAAACAAGAATGGGTTTCGAAGCAAGAATCTGGGTAATGGGAGTCTTCATATACAGGAAACTACACAGCCTCTTGCCAAGAAAGAATAAGGAATCTGGTTTTCATGAGTCCTCAATGCCAAAAATCTACTAGGCATCTTGCTAAGGGCTAAACAAGAATCATTATTTCGAAGGAGGAATCTGGGGAAAGGAAGTCCTCATATACAGGAAACTACACGGGCTCTTGTTAAGGAAGAATAAAGGATCTGGGTTACATGAGTCCTCAATTCCTATAATGTACAGGGCATCTTGCTAAGGCCTACAAGACTCTGGGCTTCGACGTCCCCACATATTTCAGAACTGTTTCCTATGTGGATATTATGAATCAGTCATTCCAGAAGTCCAGCAAAATTCTGGTCCTCTCAATAGTTTCAACGAAAGTATGGCACTACAAGTCCATTTAGATACTGGATCCTCTAACGCCAACTTCCAGGACACAGGTTATCATCTCGGGTTGTTTGAATGTAAGCCCCGAGTACAGGGTTACCTTATACTCCAGAAACTTCTGGTAGTTCAGCTATTCGTTATTAGGACCTTGGCTTTAGATGTTGCAGCATGTTTAGAAGGTATTTTTGAGAGGGCACCAAGGTCTTGGTTTCCAAGTCCACAGGAACATTTTGGAATCTATCTATTGGGAGCCACGGTACTGGACTTCCAGGGCACTGGGAAACATTTGGTCGTATTGCAGAGAATGAAACATGAATCTGATACACTATGTCCCAAGAAAGCGTCTACTCATGTTATGAATGTGGAACAAGGAAAATCAGTTTTCATGTGACCAGGAAACTTCTGGGCAGTTGCTAATTTTTCCCTTGGCTTAAGGAAGTTCTCATACCTAGAAGCCTACAGGATTTTTCTACATGCTCATCAGGAATTTGGAGGTCCCAGTCCCCACATTTTTCGGAGCTAAGTCCTATATCCGTACCACAAATCTGTCACTACCAATCACCAGGAACCAGTTGCTCCTCTTCTTAGTTGTAATAGAGAATCTGGCCATCTGCTTGGCTTTTGTTGCAGGAGCTGTAAGGCCAGATTCCACAACCCAATGAATCATCTCGCCATTTTTAGTGTAATTTCTGGCTTCACGTTTATCTCCTAACCCAGAAACTACTGCTGGAATTTTAGATTGAATTCGTAACTTGGGATTAGGTGTTCCCACATATTTAGGACATATTCTTAAAGGGGATCCAGGAATCTTGGCTTCCAGGTCCCTCCTGACCTTTTGGGCGAACGAATAGTGGTATATAAGAGTGTTTACTTCGACATCGTCAGGTAACATCCGGGAGTCTTACTGAGAACAAAAAGAAATTGGGTTACTTGGTTCACCAATCCAAGAAGTCTACATGGCTACATTATAAGGGCTAATCTGGAATCTGGGCTTCTAATTCCCCACATAATTTAGTGCTACATGCCTCTTGGATATGACAATTTTGTTATTATAGATTCTCAGCAAGCTTCTGGTCTTCTTGATAGTTGCAAATGAGAATGTGGAACTACAGGTCCGTTAGGTTCCTAGGAACAACAAAGGGAAGACTCCAGAACTCAAAGAATCTTATCGTCATTTTGTAGGTAACACGTCTTAAGATGTACCTTGTAACCCTAAAACTTCCGTTTCTCCTTCAATTCGGATAAGGGCCTGGTGTTTTGAGGTTGCCAAATATTTATTAGGTACTTTTAAGGGTAATCAGAATTCATGGATTCCATGTCCTAGGAAACTTCTGTGCATCTGCTTATTTGTATACAGAGTTCCAGGATCCATATCACGTGGGAAAATCAGGGCATCTTGTTGAAAACGAAAGGAAATCCGGTTCTAGGAGTCCTCATTCTCCAGAATCTACTGGGCCTCTTCATGAGCTTTAATCAGCAATCTGGGCTTCTTGTTCCATATATTTTTCAGAGTTACTTGCTCTGTGGATACCCTAAATCTGTCATTAGAGATCCCCAAGAACTTTCTGGTCCTCTTGATAGTTGTAATCGAGGATCTGGACCTACAAATCCTTTTGAGTCCTAGGAACATCTACGAACATAATCTGGTACCCATGAATCAAATGGCGTATTGGTACAAAATCTGTCGATTTAGGTTACCTCAAACTACAGAAATTTCTTGTGGTCCGGCTGCTGGGAATTGTGACATTGGGTTTTGAAGATTCCACATTTTGGGGTGGTGTTGTTAAGGGGGTCCAGGAATCTTGGATTCTAATTCCCCAAGAACCTTATGGAAGTCTTTCTCCTGATATCCAAACAACAGGAATTCTAAATCACCAGGTAATGTCTCAACCTTGCTGAGAATGAAGCAGGCATCTGGATAATGGGAGTCCTCATACACAGGAAACTACACAGCCTCTTGCTAAGAAAGAATAAGGATTTTTTGTTGAACTAGTCCTCAATTCCTGAAGTCCAAAGGTCTTCTTATTAAGAGGTAACCAAGAATCCGGTTTTTGAAGTAGGAATCTGGGTAATAGGAGTACTCATATAAAGGAAACTTCACTGCCTGTTGCTAAGGAAGAATAAGGAATATGGCTACACGTGTCTTTAATCACAATAAAATTCAGGGCGTCTAGCTAAGGGCTAAACACGAATCAGGTTTTTTGATGCGTGAATCTGGGGAAATGGATTCCTCATACACAGGCAATTACACGGCGTTTTGCTAAAAAAGAATAAGGAATCTGAGTTACACGTGTTATCAATCCCCAAAAAACTACAGGGTGCCTTGCTAAGGGCTAAAAAGATTCAGGGCTTTGAAGCAGGAAGGTGGCTAATTGTCCTCATTACAGGAAGCTTCGCGGCCTCTTGCTAAGAAAAAATAAGGAGTCTGTTTTACACGGTTTCTCAATCACAAAATCTACATGGAATCTTGTTGAGGGCTAAACAAGAATCAGGGATTCAAAACAGGAATCTGGGGAAAGGGTGTCCTCATATACAGGACACAACAAGGCCTCTAGCGAAGGGAGAGTAAGGAATCTGTGTTACACGAGTCCTCAAAACGAAAAAATTCTCAGGGCGTCTTGCTACGGGACATATGAGAATCAGGGCCTCGAACTCCCCTCATTTTGTGAAGCTATTTAGCATGTGGATATTATGAATCAGTCAATTCCGGACTCCAGCAACATTCTGGTCCCCTTGATATTTGTAAACGGGTATCTGGCCCTACAAGTCCATCAGTTTCCTTGGGACAACTAAGGCCAGATTACAGGACCAAAAGGATTTTCTTGCCATATTTGGATGTAACTGTGGTCTTAATATAAACCTTGTAAGTCTTAAACTTCCGTTTGTCCTTTTATTTGGAGAAGGGCCGATGGTTTTTCAGTTGCCAAATGTTTAGTAAGTATTTTTAAAGGTAACCAAAAATCATGGATTCCTCATCCCTAGGACACTTCTGGGCATCTGTCTTCTTTTATACACTGTTTTGTAATCCACATCGACAGGGAAAATCAGGTCATCTTGCTGAGAACGTAAAGGGAATCCGGGTTCTTGGAGTTCTCATTCGGAGAAGTCTACAGAACCACTTGATAAGGTTTAATCAAGAATCTGGGCTTCTAGGTCCCCACACTGATAGGTTGTCTTGTACAAGAGAACCAGGAATCTTGGATTCCAATTCCCCAAGAAACTTCTAGGAGTCTTACTATTGTTATCAAAACAACTTGAATTCTACATCACCAGGAAATGTCTCAGAGTCTTGCTGAGAATGAAGCAGGAATCTGGCTAACTACAGTCCTCATAAACGGGAAACTGCACTTCCTCTTGCTAAGGATGAGGAAGGAATCTGAGTTACATGAGTCCTCAATCCCGAAAATCGACCGGGCGTCTTGCTAATGGCTAAACAAGAATCAGGGTTTGAGCATCCTTCATGTTTAGAGCTATTGTTGATGTGGATATTATGAATCAATCATTCCTGGAGTCCAGCAACACTCTGGTACTCTTGATAGTTGTGAACAAGAATCTAGCACTACAAGTCCATTTAGATACATGGAATCTCTTTTGCTAAATTCCAGGACACAAGTAATCCTCTCACATTTCTTGTATGTAAGCCCTAACTTCAGTGTTACCTCATACTCCCGAATCTTCAGTGGATCCACTGTTCAGAATTAGGACTTTGGGTTTAGATGTTCAAATTTTTAGGCTGCATTTTTGGGGGGATCCAGGAATCTTAGAATCCACGTCCCCAGGCATATTCTTGTCATCTTTCCATGGGTATACAAGAGTCTGGACTTCCAGGTCAACAGGAAATATCCGTCATTTTGTTTAGAACGAAATAGGAATCTGGGTCACTGTGTCCCTTGAAACTTTCTACACGTGTTACTCAAGAGGAACCAGGAAACACGGTTTCCATGTAACTTGCAAACATTTGGCCAATTGCTAACTTATCCATGGCTTAAGACAGTGCTCATATTTAGGAATCGACAGGGACTTTAGCTAAATGCTAATCTTTAATCTGGGAGTCCTGGTCCCCATATTATTCAGAGCAACATCCTATATGCATACCACAAATCGGACATTACCGGTCCCCAGGAACGTGCTGTGCCTCTTGATAGTTGTAACTGAGAATCCGGCCTACTGGTCCGTGTGTTTCACAGGGTCCTGAAAGGCCAGATTCCACAATCAAATGATCAATTGCCATGTGTTAAAGTGATCTCTGGCTTCAGGTTTACCTCGTATTCCAGAATCTACTGCTGAACATTCGTTTAGGTATTCAGAATATGGGATTAGGGGTTCCCACACATTTTAGACCTATTCTTAATAGGTCAATTCCTACAACGTGCAGGGCATCTTGCTGAGACCTATAAGACTCTGGGCTTTGACGTCCCCATATTTTTCAGAGCTGTTTTCTATGTGGATATTATGAATCAGTCATTCCAGAAGTCCTGCAAAATTCTGGTCCTCTCGGTAATTTAAATGAAAATATGGCACTACAAGTCCATTTAGATTCTGGATCCTCTAACGCCAAATTCCAGGACACAAGTAATAATCTCGTGTTTTTTGAATGTAAGCTCTGAGTTCAGGGTTACCTCGTACTCCAGAAACTTCTGGTAGTTCAGCTATTCGGAATTAGGAACTTGGGTTTAGATGTTGCACCATGCTTAGAAGGTATTTTTGGGAAGGCACCAGGGTCTTGGAATCCCAGTCCACAGAAACATTCTGGAGGTTTTCTATTGGGAGCCACGGGTGTGGACTTCCAGGGCACTGAGAAACATCTGGTCATATTGCTGAGAACAAAACAGGATTCTGAGACACTATGTCCATAGAAATCTTCTACTCATGTTACCAATGTGGAACAAGGAAAATCAGTTTCCATGCTACCAGCAAACCTCTGGACAGTTGATAATTTTTCCTGGATTAAGGAAGTTCTCATACCAAGAAGCCTACAGGATTTTTCTAAATGCTAATCAGGCATTTGGGAGTCCCAGTCCCCACATTTTTCAGAGCTAATTCCTATATACCTACCACAAATCTGTCATTACCAATCACCAGGAACCAGCTGCTACTCTTCTTAGTTGTAATAGAGAATCTGGCCATCTGCTTGGCTTTTTTTTGCAGGAGGCTGTAAGGCCAGATTCCACAACCCAATGAATCATCTCGCCATTTTTAGTGTAATTTCTGGCTTCAGGTTTACCTTCTAAACCAGAAGTTACTGCTGGAATTTTAGATTGATTTCGGAACTTGGCATTAGGAGTTCCCACATATTTAGGATGTTTTCTTAAAGGGGATCCAGCAATCTTGGATTCCAGGGCCCTCCTGAACTTTTGGGAGAATGAATATTGGTATATAAGAGTTTTTACTTCCACATGGCCAGGTAACGTCCGAGAGTCTTACTGAGAACAAAAAGAATCTGGGTTACGTGGGTCGCCAATCCAAGAAGTCTACATGGTCACATTATAAGGGCTAATCTGGAACCTGGGTTTTGAATTCCCCTCATTATTTAGTGCTCCATGCCTCTTGGATATGACAATTTTGTCATTATACATTCTCAGCAACCTTCTCGTCTTCTTGATAGTAGTAACTGAGAAGGTGGACCTGCAAGTCCGTTGGGTTCCTTGGGACAGCAAAGGACCGATTCCAGGACCCAAAATCGTATCGCCATATTTGTAGATAACTCTCGTCTTAAGATGTACCTGGTAATCCTAAAACTTCCGTTTGTCCTTCAACTCGGATAGGGACCTAGTTTTTGAGGTTTCCAAATATTTATTAGGTACTTTTAAGTGTAATCAGGATTCATGGATTCCACGCCCTAGGAAATTTCTGGACATCTGCCTATTTGTATACAGAGTTTTAGGATCCACAATACAAGGGGAAATCAGGGCATCTTGCTGAGAATGAAAAGGAAATCCGGTTCTAGGAGCCCTCATTCACCAGAATCTACAGGACCTCTTCATAACGTTTAATCAGCAATCTGGGCTTCTAGGTTCCTACATTTTTCAGAGTTACTTGCTCCTTGGACACCCTAAATCTGTCATTAGAGATTTCCAGGAACTTTCTGGTCCTCTTGATACTTGTAATCCAGGATCTGGTCCTACAAATACTTTTGTGTTAGGAACATCTACGGTATAATCATGTAACCCAGGAATCAAATGGCATATTGGTACAAAATCTCTCAATTCATGTTACCTCAAACTACTGAATTTTCTTGTGGTCGGGTTAGTGTGAATTGGGACTTTGGGTTTAGAAGATTCCACATTTTGGGATGGTCTTTTAAGGGGAACCAGGAATCAAGAATTTCAGTTCCCCAAGAACCTTATGGGACTCTTTATCCTTTTATCCATACAACTGGAATTCTAGGTAACCAGTGAATGACTCAGCAGCTTGCTGAGAATGAAGCAGGAATCCGGGTAATGAGAGTACTCATATACAGGAAACAACACGGCCTCTTGTTAAGGAAGAATGAGTAATTTTGGTTGCACTAGTCTTCAATCCCAAAAATCCATAGGGCGTCTTATTAAGAGGTAAACAAGAATCCGGTTTTTGAAGTAGGAATCTGGGAAATGGGAGTAGCATATAGAGGGAACTGAACTGCCTATTGCTAAGGAAGAATAAGGAATATGGTTACACGTGTCCTCAATCACAAAAAAATTCAGGTTGTCTTACTAAGGGCTAAACACGAATCAGGGTTTTTGATGTATGAATCTGGGAAATGGAGTACTCATATACAAGCAATTACACGGCCTGTTGCTAAGAAAGTATAAGGAATCTGGGTTACACGTGTACTCGATTCCAAAAAAACTACAGGATGCCTTCCTAAGGGCTAAACAAGATTTAGAGATTCGAAGCAGGAATGTGGCTAACAGGCCTCATTACAGGAAGCTTCGCGGCCTCTTGCTAAGGAAAAATAAGGAATGTGTTTTACACGATTCCTCAATCACAAAATCTACATGTCGTCTTGCTAAGGGATAAACAAGAATCAAGGTTCAAAACAGGAATCTAGGGAAAGGGAGCCGTCATATACAGGACACTAAACAGACTCTAGTGTAGAAAGAATAAGTAATTTGTGTTACACGAGTCCTCAATCCGAAAAAATTCTCAGGGCATCTTGCCACGGGACAAAAAAGAATCAGGCCTTCCAACTCCCCTCATGTTGTGAAGCTATTTAGCATGTGGATATTACGAATCAGTCAATTCAGGACTCCAGCAACATTCTGGTCCCCTTGATAGTTGTAAACGGGTATCTGGCCCTACAAGTCCTTTAGGTTCCTCTGGACAACTAAGGTCAGATTACAGTACCAAGAGGATCATCTTGCCATATTTGCATGTAACTCTGGTCTTAAGATGAACATTGTAAGTCTTAAACCTTCGTTTGTCCTTTTATTTTGAGAAGGGCGGAGGGTTTGGCAGTTGCCAAATGTTTAGCAAGTGTTTATAAAAGTAACCAGGACTCAGGATTACTCATCCCTAGGACACTTCTTGGTATCTGTCTTTTTGAATACAGTGTTTTGTAATCCACATCGACATGGAAAATCAGTTCATCTTGCAGAAAACGAAAAGGGATTCCGGGTTCTTGGAGTCCTCATTCCCAGAAGTCTACAGCGCCTCTTGATAAGGTTTAATCAGGAATCTGGGAGTCTAGGTCCCACATTGTTAGGGTGTCTTGTACAAGTGAACCAGGAATCTTGAATTCCAATTGCTCCAAAAAACTTCTGGGAGCCTTACTATTTTTATCCAAACAACTTGAATTCTACATCACCAGGAAATGTCTCCGTGTCTTGCTGAGAATGAAGCAGGAATCTGGATAATGGCAGTCCTCATATACAGGATACTGTACTGCCTCTTGCTAAGGATGAATAAGGAATCTGGGTTACATGAGTCCTCAATCCCGAAAATCGACAGGGCGTCTTGGCGTCTTGCTAAGGGTTAAACAAAAATCAGGGTTTCGAGAACCCTTCATGTTTTAGACCTATTTGTTATATGGATATTACGAATCAATCATTCCTGGACTCCAGCAACAGTCTGGTACTTCTGTTAGTTGTGAATGAATATCTGGCTCTACAAGTCCATTTAGATACTTGGAACCTCTGATGCCAGATTCCAGGACACAAGAAATCCTCTTGGATTTTTTGTATGTAAGCCCTGACTTCAGTGTTACCTCATATTCCAGAAACTTCAGTGGCTCTGCTGTTCGGAGTTAGGACTTTGGGTTTAGGAGGTATTTTTAGGAGATATTTTTTAGGGGGAACCAGTAATCTTAGAATCCACGTCCCCAGGCATATTTTTGTCATCTTTCTATGCGTTTACAAAAGTCTTGTCTTCCAGGTCAACAGTAAGCATCTCGTCGTTTTGCTTAGAACGAAATAGGAATCTGGGTCAGTGTGTCCCTTGAAAGTTTCTACACGTGTTACTAAAGAGAAACCAGGAAACTCGGTGTCCATGTAACTTGAAAACATCTGTCCAATTGCTTATTTATCCCTGGCTTAAGACAGTGCTCATACTTAGGAATCCACAGGGACATTAGCTAAATGCTAATCTGGAATCTGGGAGTCCTGGTACCCATATTATCCAGAGCAATGTCCTATATGCATAGCACAAATTGGGCATTACCGATCCCCAAAAACGTGCTGCAGCTCTTGCTAGTTGTAACTGAGAATCTGGCCTACTGATCCATTTGTTTCACAGGGTTCTGAAAGGCCAGATTCCACAATCAAAGGATCATCTTGCCATTTGTTAATGTGACCACTGGCTTGAGGTTTACCTCATAGTCTAGAAACTACTGCTGGTCATTCGTTTTGGTATTCAGAATATGTGATTAGGAGTTCCCACATATTTAGGATGTATTCTTAAGGGGGAGCCAGCAATCTTGGATTCCAGGTCCCTGGGAAACTTCTGGCCCTAAGAGTATTGGTATGTAATAGTTTGGACATCCACGTCACCAGAAAACGTCTGGGTGTCTTTCTGATAATAAAAAAGGAATCTGTGTTATGGGAGGCCTCAATACATGAATTCTACAGTGCTCCATTACAAGGGCTTATCTGGAATCTGGGCTTCTAGTTCTCCAAATTCTTCAGAGCAACTTGCCACTTGGAAAGGACAAGTGTCATTATAGATTCCCAGCAGCCTTTTGGGTTCTTCATTGTTATAACCAAGAACCACTCTCTGCAATTCAGTTGGTTTCCTCGGGACAACTAAACCAGATTACAGCACTGAAACATCTCGCCATATTTGTGTGTAACACGTGTCATAAGATGTACCCTGTAATTCTACAACTTCGTTTGTGCATCTATTTGATATGGGCTGGGGCTTTTAAGGTTGCTAAGCATGTAGTACATATTTTTAAAGGTAACCAGGAATCACGGATTCCACGTCCCTGGGAAAAAGCTGGGCATTTGTCTAATTGCATACAGAATTTTCGAATCCAGATCTCCAGGGAAATTCAGAGCATCTTGCTGAGAATAAGAGAATCCGCGTCTAGGGAGTCCTCAATCATCAAATTTTATATGGCCTCTTGATAAGTTTAATGAAGAATCTGGACTTGTAGGTCCCTAAATTTTTCAGAGCTACTTTCTGGGTGGATACATAAAATCTCTAATAACATATCCAAGACGATTCCTGTCCTCTTGATAGTTGAAAACGAGCATCTGGACATAGAAATCCTTTTGTCTGTTATGAACATCTTCGGCCATAATCCAGTTCCCCAGGAATTAATTGGCATTTTATGGCAAAATCCCTCGTTTCAGCTTACCTCAAAATACCGAAATTTCTAGTGGTCAGGCTGGTGGGAATTGGGATATTGGGTTTAGAATATTCCACATTTTTACAATCTCTTGTTAAGGGGAATCTGGTAACTTGGATTACAATTCCCAGGTACTATATGGGAGTTTTTCTATTGACATCCAAACAACTGGAATTCTACGTTGATCAGGAAATATCTCAAATATTGGTGAGAATGGAGCGTAAAGGGAGTCCTCATATATGGGAAACTACATGGCCTCTTGCTACCTAAGAAAAAAAAATTGGGGTTACACGAGCCCTAAAATCAGGAAAAACCCACAGGGAGTCTTACTAAGGGAGAAAAAAGTATCAGGGATTGAAAGCATGAATTTGAGGAATGGGAGTCCTCATATATAGGAAACACCGCAGCCTCCTATTAAGAATGAATAAGGAATCTGTGTTACACATGTCCTGAATCCTTAAAAATTGCAGGGCATCTTTCTAAGGACTACACAGGAATCAGGGTTTCGGAGCAGGAACCTAGGTAATGGGAGTCTTCATATAAAGGGTACTACACAGACTCTTGCTAAGAAAGAATAAGGGATCTGGTTTTCACAAGTCCTCAATGCCAAAAATCTACTGGACGTCTTGCTAAGGGCTAAACAAGAATCAGGATTTCGAAACAGGAATCTGGGGAATGGGAGTCCTCATATACAAGAAAATACATGGGCTCTTGCTAAGGAAGAACAACGAATCTGGGTTACACGAGTCCTCAATTCCTATAATGTACAGGACGTCTTGCTAAGGCCTACAAGACTCCGGGCTTCGACGTCCGCATGTTTTTCAGAGCTGTTTCCTATGTGGATATTATGAATCAGTCATTCCAGAAGTCCAGCAACATTCTGGTCCTCTCGATAAGTTTAAACGAAAATATGGCACTACAAGTCCATTTAAATTCTGGATCCTGTAACGCCAAATTCCAGGACACAAGTAATCATCTCGGGATTTTTGAATGTAAGACTGAGTTCAGGGTTTCTTCGTACTTCAGACACTTATGGTACTTCAGCTATTCGAATTTAAGACCTTGGATTTAGATGTTGCACCATGTTTACAAGGTATTTTTGGGAGGGCACCAGGTTCTTGGAATCCACGTCCACAGGAATATTCTAGAGTCTTTATATTGGGAGCCACGGATGTGAACTTC
>NW_007261260.1:0-1531 GCF_000164805.1 Carlito syrichta
CAGTTTTTTTGGGATTGAGGACACGAGTAATGCACATTCCTTATTGGTACTTAGTAATAGGCTGTGAAGTTTCCTGTATGTGAGGACTTCCATTACCCAGATTCCTACTCCAAAAACCTTATTCATAGTTACCTCTGAGGAAGACGCCCTGTAGTTTTTGGGATGGAGGACTCATGTAACCAAGATTCCTTATACGTTCTTAGTAATGTGACGTGTAATTACTTGTATATGACGACTCCCATTACCCACCTTCCCACTTCACTCTGCAGGATGCTGAGACAGTTTCTGGTGACCGAGAATACCAGTTGTTTGGATATGAAGACAAAGACTCCCATAATGTTCTTTGGGAATTGGAATTTAAGATTCCTGGTTCCCCTTCACAAGACATCGCCAAAATGTGGAATCATCACAACCCAACATCCCAATTCTGACCTGCTCGCCCACAAGAATTTTCTGTAGTTTGTGGTCACCTGAATCGAGGGATTTTGTACTAATATCCCATTTGATTCTGAGGAACATGATTATGGTCGTAGATGTTCCCAGGCACAAAAGAATTTGTAGGGCCAGATCATTGATTACAACGAACAAGAGTACCAGAGAGTTCCTGTGGATTTGTAATGAAAGATTTAGTGTATCCACGGAGCAACTAGCTCTGAAAAACGTAGGGACCCAGAAGCCTACATTGCTGATTATACCTTATCAAGAGGCCCTGTAGATTCTGGTTAAGAGAACTCCTAGAACCGGATTTCCTTTTCGTTCTCAGCAAGATGCCCTGATTTTCCCTGTCGATGTCAATTCCAAACTCTGTATACAAACAGACAGATGCCCAGAAATTCCTAGGGATGTGGAATCCATGATTCCTGGTTATCTTTAAAAATACCTACTAAACATTTGGCAACTGCAAAACCCTTGTCCCCTCTCAAAATAAAAAAAAAGCGGAAGGGGAAGGATTACAGTGTTCACTTTAACACCAGAGTTGCACCCACATATGGTTAGAAGATTCCTTTTGTCCTGGAATCTGACCATAGTTATTCTGAGCAATGTAACATACTTGGATTGCCCGATAGCCATTTACAACTTTCAAGAGGACCAGAATGTTGCTGGAGTCCTTAAATGACTGATTCAAAATATTCGCATGCTAAATTGTGCCAAAACATTTGGGGAGCTCGAGGACCTGTTTCTTCTCTGTCCTATAGCAGACACCCTGGGAATTTTGGATTGAGGACTCGTACAACCAAGATTCTTTTTTGTCCTTAGTTGGAGGCCGTGTAGTGTCCTGCATTTGAGGACTCTCTTTCCCTAGATTCCTGTTTCGAAACCCTGATTCTTGTTTAGCCCATTGTAAGACGCCATATAGATTTTCTGATAGAGGAACCGAGTAAAACAGATTTCTTCTTTTTCTTTTTCTTTTTTTGGGGGGGGTTGGAGTCTCACTCTTTCGCCCTGACTGTGGTGCAGTGGCCACTCCTGGCCCCTGCAGCCTCGACCTGCTGGGCTCCAGGGATCCTTCCACTTCAGCCTTCCGAGTAGG
>NW_007261260.1:2003-3580 GCF_000164805.1 Carlito syrichta
CCATGTAATTTTTGGGGGATTGAGAACACATGTCACCCAGATTCCTTATCCTTTCTTAGGAATAGTCCGTTCAGTTGTCTGTATAAGAGGATTTCATTTCCCTAGATTCTGCTTCAGAAACCCATATTCGTGTTTAGCCCTTATCAAGACACTCTGAAGTTTTTTGGGGGGATTGAGGACACGTGTCCTCAGGCAACCAGATTCCTTATTCTTCCATAGTAATAGACAGTGCAGTTTCCTGTATATGAGGACTCCCATTATCCAGATTCCAACTCCCAAAACCTGATTGGTTGTTATCTCTTAGCAAGACGCTCTGTAGCTTTTTAGGATGGAGGACTCGTGTAACCAAGATTCTTTACTCTTCTTTAGCAACAGGTCGTGTAGTGTTCTGTATATGAGGAATCCCATAACTGAAATTACTGTTTCATTCTCCGCAAGACACCGAGATATTTTCTGGTGACCTAGGATTCCAGTTGCTTGGATATCAAGAGGAAGATCCCCATAAAGTTCTTTTGGAATTGGAACCCAAGATTCCTGGTTACCATTTCAAAAGACACGCAAAAATGTGGCGACATAGAAGCTAAGATTGCTGGTTAAACCTTATAAAGAGACGTTGTAGATTTAGGCGACTCAGAACTCCAAGAATCGGATTACCTTTCCGTTCTCAGCAACATGACCTGATTTTCCCTATGTTCATTCCAAAACACTGTATACAAAAATACAAAAGCCCAGAAGTTTCCTAAGGACGTGGAATCCATGATTATTGGTTACATTTTAATAAATCCTACTAAATATTTTACGACAGGAAAACCCACCGGTCCTCTCCAAATAAAAGTACAAACCGACATTAAAGGAATACCAAGTTCATCTTCAGACCAGAGATACATCCAAATACGGCAAGGAGATACTTTTGTTCCGGGAATCTGACCTTAGTTGTCCCGAAGAACCTAAGCGACTTACACTACCAGTTACCTGTTTAGACCTCTCAAGAGGACCAAAAAGTTGCTGGAGTCCTGATAAGACTGATTCATAATACCACAAGCCAAATATCTCCAATATATGAGAAGAGCTTCAAGCCCTGATTCTTTTTTATCCCATAGCAAGACATCCTGAGAATTTTTCAGATTTGGTACTAGTGTATCACAGATTCCTTATTCTTCCTTAGTGAGTGGCCATGTAATTTGATGTATATGAGATCTCCCTTTCCCCAGAACCCTGTTTAGAAACCCTGAATCTTGTTTAGCCCTTAGCAAGATGTCATGTAGATATTTTGACAGAGGAACCGTGTAAAACAGGTTTCTTATTTCTCCTTAGCAAGAGATCATGTAGATTCTGTATATGAGGAATGCTATTAC
Organism: Carlito syrichta; assembly: GCF_000164805.1. Classification (NCBI taxonomy): domain Eukaryota; kingdom Metazoa; phylum Chordata; class Mammalia; order Primates; family Tarsiidae; genus Carlito; species Carlito syrichta. The sequence continues at coordinate 3,359 of NW_007261260.1, forward strand.
CTATGTTGCAGCTTCTAAACCCTGATTCTTGTTGAGCCCACAGCAGATGGCCTGTTGATTTTTAGAACTGAGGACTGCTATAAACCCATTTCTTTTTCTTCCTTGGCAAGGGTCTGTGTATTTTCCTGTATAAGAACTCTCATTACATAGATCCTGCTTCGAAACTCTGATTCGTTTTTAGCCCTTTCCAAGATGCCCTGTAGATTTTTGGGATTGAGTTCT
>NW_007261260.1:4918-6269 GCF_000164805.1 Carlito syrichta
TTGTTTCTGTGAGAGGTCACTCAGTATTATAGACTCTAGTTCCATCCAGGTTGCTGTGAAATTCATGAATTTTTTATGGCTGCGTAGTATTCCATCGTGTATATGTACCACATTTTTAAAATCTAGTCCTCTTTTGATGGGCAGCATGTCTGTTTCCAGGTTCTTGCTATTTTGAACAAAGCTGCGATAAACATGCACGTGCAGGTATCTTTTTTAAGGAGTGATTTGTGTTCTTCAGGATATATTCCCAGTAGGGGGATTGCAGGGTCTTATGGGAGGTTGGTATTAGAGTTTTTAGGAATTGCCACACTGCTTTCCACAGAGATTGCACTAGTTTACACTCCCATCAACAGTGTAGAAGTGTTCCCTTTTCACCACACCCTCTCCAGCAGCTGTTACTTTTTGACTTGTTGATAACTGCCATTCTGACTGTTTTTAGGTGGTATCTCAGTGTAGGTTTGATTTGCATCTCCCTGATGATTAGTGAGGTTGAACACTTCTTCATGTGTTTGTTGGCTGCTCAGATGTCTTCCTTTGTGAAGTGTCTGTTCATATCTTTTGCCCATTTTATAATGGGGTTGTTTGTTTTTTTCTTTTCAGCACGTTTGAGTTCCTTGTAGATCCAGGATGTTAAGCCATTGTCAGACCTGAAGTTGGCAAATACTTTTTCCCAGTCTGTAGGCTGTCACCCTGCTCTCTTGATGGTTTCTTTGGCTTTACTGAAGCTTGTCAGTTTAATAAGTTCCCACTTGTCTATTTTCTCTTTTATGAGCTGTGGGTTTTGGGTTTTATTCAGGAATTGGAAGCCAGTTCCAATTTCCATGAGGGTATTTCCTTCATTTTCTAAGGTTCTTATGGTTTGAGGTTTTACATTTAGGTCTCTGATCCATTTGGAATTAACCTTTGTGAATGGGGATAGATAGGGGTCCTGTTTCAATCTTCTGCATGTGGTTAGCCAGTTTTCCCAGCACCATTTACTGAATAGGTTCTCCTCTCCCCAGTGGTAGGTGGTGGAGGCTTTGTCAAAGGTGAGTTGGTTGAGAAATTGACGTTTTGCTTCTGGAATCTCAATTCTATTCCATTGATCTATATGCCTGTTCCTATACCAATACCAAGCTGTTTTGATGATTGTAGCTTTATAGCAAAATTTGAAGTCTGGTAATGTGATACCACCAGCTTTGTTTTTCTTTGCTGAGGATTGTTCTGGCTATTCTTTGACGTTTGTGTTTCCATATGAATTGCTGCATTGTTTTTTCTAGGTCTGAGAAGAATGTTTCTGGTAATTTGATGGGTATTGCATTGAATTTGTAGATTGCCTTAGGAAAGATGGACATCATCACAATGTTGAATC
>NW_007261261.1:0-26308 GCF_000164805.1 Carlito syrichta
AAGACTGCACAATCTAGCAATGATAATCATAAATATAATCAGAAAAACCACAGACAACAAAGTAGCTGATTGTTAACTGTAGAGTCTATCCTAGGGCCACTGCAATAGTGATAGACTTTACTTGATCAAGAAACAAATAATAAATATAATTCTAGGTAAGATTTCACAAGAAATATTGGTCTGAATATATTTTTTGAAGTCTTCAAGAATAAGATATTTTAAATAAGAATAGAAAATATAATTGAGGAAAATGATGTTAATCTTTAAATTTTAAATTCTATAGTAGCAGTTTGGTTTGTTAATGATAAATCTTAGTAAAGAGGTAGGTATAGAATTATATGTTTCACATTTAGCTGGCTAAATCTCTATTAACCATTAGTTTTATTCAATTTTATAAATTTTGTGTTTCTGTGATCTGATCTTTTCTTATAATTTTAACCATGCTATTCTGCACCTTAATCTTTAAAATCTAGTCCTCCAGGTTAACTATGCCAGTGACAGGAATCAGAAAGATAAACAACTTTAACAAACAAACAAACAGTGGGCACTATTATAAATCTTAATCCTGGTTTTAAAGAACTGTTCTAAACAGCATTGACTTAAGGCTAGTTTTACTCACTCTTAAGAGTTACATGTGTCTTATAATAATAATATGTTGAAGTCCTAACTCCAAGATTCTCAGTATGTATTATTATTCAGAAATAGGGTGGTTAAGAAGAGGTTACACTGGAGTGGATTGTGACAATGGAATATGACTGTTGGCCACATAAGAGAGAAAGAATACAAGACAGAGAAACACAGGGAAAAGTTGACCAATTAACAGTCAGGCAGAGATTGGAGTTTTACTTTTATTGACAAGGAATGCCAGGGGCCACATGAAGCTGAAAGAGGCAGGGGGAAAAAAGCCTTTCTCACAATTTCAGAGAGAGCGTGGCCCAGATAACACCTTGATTTCAGACTTCAAGCTTCCAGAGTTCTAAGAAAATAAATCTTAGCTGTTTTAGGCCACCAAGTTTGTGGGATTAATCAAGGCAGTTCTAGGAAATTGAAAATACCCAGTATCCAACATGAAAACTTGGATGGTAGGAAAATTAATATCAGTGAGAAAGCCATTGGGTTTTGTTTCATATTACCTATCAATTTGGAAAAGTTTTACATTTACAAAATATTATTTTAATATGGTTGACTTTAGAGAACATTATTTTATATAAAATTAACATAAAACCTTTAAGTGTCTCCAATCTGGTTGTTTAATCTTACAATTTTTTGACCTGAAGTATACAGAAAATATTAAATATTAAAACTATTTTTTTGGTCAGAATAAGTTTTGAAATTTTTCTATACTATCAAGTAAATAAAGAAATTATGACATTCCTAATTTTAAAAAATAATTTCTGTCATTTGTTTTTTATCAAATCATTCAGTAGCCTGGACAACTAAACTGAGCAGCAACAGAAAGTGTTCCTTTTACATTGGACACTAATAATATTTGCCTGTAGGAGTGTGAAAGTAACCTCTACTGGGGGAGCAGGTAGGTGTCTGGGTGTGTCTAATGTGAAGCAGAGTCAACTAAATGAAAAAAATAACTTATACTAGGATATTTACTGTAATTTTGACTCTGGCACCAGGTACTGTTTGTTTGTACCCATAAAACTGCAAGTTAGTATGTGATACATATTACTTGGAAGACTGTATTGGTAGTGACCCTGTTTGAGTGTATATCTGGAGGTAAGGGTTTGTGAAATGGCATGTGTGATACTGTTACACATTCTCTAGACTGTGTTTTCTAGACTTTATATGGGTCACAACATCTGTAATCTACAATGCCTTGGCCAAGTTTGGAGACACACAGACATCTTTTCCTTGACTAGGCCCCAATGCAGGTAGTTTTCTGATTCAAGGTGAGAGTCTGTCCTTGAGTAGGAATTCAGATTATTCCACTCAGCTAAAGGAACTTTCCCCCAAACAGCATATCACAAATAGATTCCTGATCCCAGAGGCACCTGTAAGTCAAATGTGTTGTCTTTTCTGAGTAACTGCAAATTGTCACTCACTTGAAGATAAATTCATGAGGGAATAGTCTGGTGTATATCAAACATATATGTGCTTACAAATTGTTTTCTGAATTCTCAAGACCTTATTCTCCATTTGATTACTCTGAATGATCATCAGTATATGAAATAAAATGCAATAAATTTTAAGCCTTTTATGTAGTTCCACATCAAAATGACCAAGTTTAACAAAGAACTAGATAGAGGCTACAGTGATTTTTTAGATATCTATAGACAAGCTATATAAATTATTCACATACTTTTCTTCAGAAAATAGGAACCTCTCCAACACATAGGGTATTCAGTTTGATTATATTCTGAAATGCTACAAGTCTTAGTTGAAATGTGAAACTGAATTATAAGAATGCATTTAAATGATCTCTTCTAGAAAATATGATTGTATTTAAATAGGGGGGAAGCCTATTGACTAATGAAGAGATTAAAGCAAATATGTGCTTGTCAGTAGCATTTCTGATTATTTGTCTAAAACTAGAGAATATTTTGTTTCAAGCTTAATGCAAAGTTTCAAGATTGCATAAAATAATTGGTCTTCTACTCTGAAATACTCTCAGAACTGATAAATACAAAAAATATTTATGACATCAAAAAAAATTAATAAAATGTGTCCCAAGGTAGACAATTGAAAATAATGTAGAAAAACAGTGAGATATATGTTGACTAAACATTTCTATAGAATTAACAACTTCAAAAAAAATGGCAATATAGAAAAACTCTTTAAATTACAACCTCTAACAGGATAAAGTTGCCCATTCATATTTTGACTAGATTACCTAATTGTAGTAACAAAGGATCAGAAAGAAAATAGAAATGCAGTAATTACACCATCCAATTTTTGACCCCGTTAAAGACAGTGCTGGTTGTGGAATTGTGTCAACCAAGAAAAACTATGTGATAATGATTTGGAAGCTCTTTCTAGGCTTCCTGGTAGCTTTTGAATCTCATCTCCCACAAGACACTTTATTTAGCTATCAAACCTGCAAAGAGAAAACAAACCTCCCACTTACTACCTGGCTAAAAATTTCACAAGTCTGGAAGCTCTGCTTAGGGAAAGATAGAGGATTGAGAAAATAACAGAAGTAAATGTATTCTCTATCTCACTGAATAATAGCATTAAAGAGAAAGAAAAATATGTTGCAAATGATGAAAAATAAGTACAAGAATATGCATAATCCATGGAATTTTAAAAAGATAGTACCCAAAAATACAGACCTTGGAGCACAAACAATGGAAAGCATGCAGAATAACTTGTCTCAGACAAAAAAAAAAATGCAGAGATCAAAGAATAAATTGAGAGCATAAACAAAAATTTAAAAAGGCAAGAAGAAAGAATGAAGGAATAGTAACAGTGATGTTGGCCTTAAAAAACACTCTCCATTAAATAAGTAAACTGAGAAGCATGGAAAGCAGAATTAACCAAGCAGAAGAAAGAATATCAGAACTTGAAGATCAAAATATGGAATTAACTCAATCTGTTAAAAACATAGATTGAAAGCTTTATAAGACAGAACAATGCCTCCAAGCAATGTTTGATTTTATCAAGAGGCTAAACTTACACCCGATTGATATACCTGAAGCATAAGGGAGACAGAAAATACCTTGGAACAAACACTCAGTGAGGTTAACCAAGAAAACACTCCCCATCTCATGAAAGACTCAACCATCCAAACACAAGAGATGCAGAGAAAATATCAAATGCCATATCAAATGAGAAGACCAGCTCCTATACATGTAGTAATTCACTTACAGAAAGTAATTAAAAAAGAAAAGAAATTCTAAGAGCAGCAAGAAAGAAGTATCAAATTACCTACTACCTGCAGGAGAAAATCAAATAGAATAACACCAGGCTTATCTACAGGAACACCATAAGTTAGAAGGGACAGGATTTTAATCTTCAAAGTTCTCAAATATATACAATTCTGCAGGGGCCAGTCCCTGCAGAGAGATTTATAGGGTCTCTGGAAGGTGTGGTGGCATTGGCAATTATTCTGGAGAAATAAAAAAAAGAAAGTGGGAGATTGGGGGAAGAAAGAAAAAGACTGGACTCTGTCTAGTGCAGAAGCCACTTTAGGATAAGAGCCATAAGCCTTTTCTCATTAAAGTTTCACAGGTTAAATCACAAGACTTTCACATGAACACAAAGCCAGGTGGGTGAGGGGCGTCCCCCTCCCACCAGGTGTTTCCTCAGCCATGAGGAAAAACAATCCCAATTAAATCACAAAACTTTTACATAAACTTAAAGCCAGGTGAATGTGATAACCATTACATTATGGAAACTCTTAAATATAGCCCAAACCAGTTCCTAAGGAATGTGGCCCAACTCAAAGTTTGTGCTGGGCCGTTTCTAGTAACTCTAAATAATTATCTATTTTATTAAAATTGAAACAGCACTTTATATGTATATACTAATTCTACAAATATATCCTTAAATCTTATAAAGAAGCTTGTACCATATTAAAGGCTCCCAAATGTGACCTGAGTTTGAATTATGTTAAGTTTAAAGCTGAAATCGCAGTCTCTGAGAAACAGGAATAATGGACTCCAACGTAAGCCATGCCTGTCGTACTCTCAGAGCTTCATGCTTAGATCATCAAAGTCCCTGCTAGTGGCACGTGCCAGCAAAGAAGGGAAGAGGGAATGGGCCATCAGCTCCTGAACTCATCCTAGTGGTCTCAGGGTCCGCAACCCACCTGGATCCCTAATGCTCAGGCGGGCCTCCTCGGCCAGCTCCCAACATCTCCCCCTTTTTTATTTTTTAGCACAAACCCATGGAACTCAGTGTTGGACTGAGAAATACTTTTCTTCAGCACCTTGGAAATAATTGGAAGCAGGCATAGCAATGCAAAAATCACTGCCCCCCAAATTCCCACATCAGTGAGTATAGACATCAATAACTTTTGGCTGATGAATGATGAGAAATTATTAAATATAGAACTGGTCAATTTATAGGACTGGAACTGTTTCTCAGTGACAGATATATCCTGTATTTCTTGATGTAATTTAGTAAGGTCTATACTCATGTCCAAATGATTCCAAATTCCAAGAATATGATTTCTTATTTTGTCCCAAGTGTGGACAGATTTAATTACCTCTAAAGGAGTGAAGCAAATCCATTTAAACTCAGAATGACATCAGAGAGCCAATTTTATTTTTAAAGTCACAAGCTCTTGTCCTACTGCTAAAACTGCCTCCTCCAAAGCATTAACTTTACTTTCTAACTTTCTATCTATAATCTCCTGAGTAGCTAATGCAATAGAAACATTCTTACACAGCTGATTAGCTAAGGTTGCTGTGTAAACTTCCTCAGATAGAGCTATAGCTGAAACTGTTACTGAAGTAGCAATAGCTATCAAAGCTGTAATTCCTAAAATTAAGGTAGCCAAAAATCTTTTCTGTCTTTCCAAAAGGGTGTCCATATGGTGTCTGCAAACTATATTCATCATACCAACAAGAGTACAGGAATCATCAAATAAGGTGGCTGCTTAAGAATAACAAAACCTTCATTAAAGGAATTAGTTAAAATACACTCAGTAAAAGACACCTTATAAACATTGTTATGATACTCAATTTTAACAGTTTGGTACTCATTCCATACTAAAAACATGTAAGAGAACTGCAAGCACGCCCTAATGTGGTACTGCTGAGTTTGTCCAACAGGCCTAGACAGGTTGACTGGTTAAAGAGCTGTGAGGGCTCTCCACAAATGAGGCTGAAAGGCTTGTCTGATTCCAATTTTAAATGAAAGTATTAGGGGTACCCATCCATGGGAGTGCCTTCTAGCTGTGGCAAGTGTAGAGCCATTAAAACCCCAGTCACTAATATATAGTCTTTCACTGGGTACAGGATAGTCCACCTTACAGGTATAAGCACAATCTCTCCATTTTGGGAAGCCAGTATCTCACTGGACGAGTGACCAGTTATTTTCCATATCATTGAAGGGGCAAGCAGGTATGCTGAGAGTTGGTAAAGCTCTAGACGCACAACTAGGGTCGGTTCCTCCAGGCATTAACATCTCCAGCCACCAACCGTCCTTGATATTGTCCTGATAAGGGCTTTCTGTACTCAGAGATTGGAAGTCGATTTAAGTTTTGGGTCATTTGGATTTGTACCTGGTCCTCACATTCAGTTTTCCACAGTAAGTAGGCACCTCCAGACAAACAGCAATTTTGGCCAATTACTGCCAGTCAAGGGTAGTCTTCCATTGAGAAGCAAATTGACCTAAAATAGTGAGTGTATAAGGAGCTAGAGGGCCATGTTTTGCACTTGCCTCTCTTAGTTCTTTCACCAATTTGTAGGGCAGTGCTTCCCAGGCTCTTATGAGTTATCCATTGTTACCAGGTGTGAGAACTTCAGGAAAGCCTGCTGAGAGACTGAAATCTCCCTCTTTCTCTGCTTCAACTCGAGCTGCCTATATACCAAACAAATGAGAAGTAACTGGTTCTAAAGACAAAGGCATTTGCTTGCCTGGAAATTGCTTGCCTGGAAAAACCTGTAAGGGAGGCTTATTAGGGTTGTTAAATGAATGACTTACAGCAGGAGTGTGAGTATAGGTTGGAGGGGAGTCACCTTCCATATTTCCCTCAACCTGAGGGGCCTGTGGAGCAAGAGTATCATCAGCTGAAGGTGGCACAGAGATAGCAGCAAAGAGGAAAGTATCAGAGTCCTCTTCATTGTCGTATTCAGCAGTCCTCTTGGAGGGAAATATCATAATCATGCTGTGGGTCTAAAGCATCTTTAATTAAATTCCACAAGGCAAAAGCATCAGAGGGAACTTTATCGGGACCATGGTTAGTGTAATACAGTTTAATCTCCTGTCCCACCTTAGACCAGGTGTCTAGATTCACTGTCCCCTCCACAGGAACTGCTCCTGGACAAAATGCAAAAATCAGGCTAAATCAGCAGAAGAGACTTTAGTTCCATGCTTAGAGAGAGTATTCATTAAAATACTGATGAATATTTTACATTCCTTAGATTTGCTCTGGCCCATGATTAGATCACAGCTCTGGCTTCACAAAACTTGCTTACTCATCCTCGCTCTGCCTGTCTCTACAGAGGGGTCTGCAGCACCCTGGGTAAGATCCTAGCCACCCTGAAATGAGAAAAAAGCTAACCTTTCCAGGGCCTTACCTTTGGGTGTCAGTTGTTGGGGACCAGCCCCTGCAAAGAGATTTAGAGGGTCCCTGGAAGGTGTGGTGGCATTGGCGATTATTCTGGAGAAATAAAGAGAAAGAAAGAGAAAGACGGGGGAGAAAGAAAGAGACTGGGCTCTGTCTAGTGCAGAAGCCATTTTAATGGGACTAACCATAAGCCTTTTATCCTAAAGTTTCACAGGTGAAATCATAAGACTTTCACATGAACACAAAGCCAGGTGGGTGAGGGGGTGTCCCCCTCCCACCAGGTGTTTCCTCAGTCATGAGGAAAAACAATCCCAATTAAATCACAAAATTTTTACATACATTTAAAGCCAGGTGAATGTGATAATCATTACACTATGGAAACTCTTAATTATAGCCCAAACCAGTTCTTAAGGAATGTGGTCCAACCCAAAGTTCATGCTGGTCTGTTTCTAGTAACTCTAAATAATTATCTATTTTATTAAGATTGAAACAGCACTTTATATGTATATACTAATTCTACAAATATATCCTTAAATCTTATAAAGAAGCTTGTACCATATTAAAGGCTCCCAAATGTGACCTGAGTTTGAATTATGTTAAGTTTAAAACCAAAATCGCAGTTGGTGAGAAATGGAAACAATGGACTCCTAAAGTAAGCCATGCCTGTCATACTCTCAGAGCTTCATGCTTAGATCATCAAAGTCCCTGCTAGTGGGACATGCCAAACAGCAAAGAAGGGAAGAGGGAATGGGCCATCAGCTCCTGAACTCATCCTAGTGGTCTCAGGGTCTGCAGCCCGCCTGGATCCCTAATGCTCAGGCGGGCCTCCTCAGCTGGCTCTCAACACAATTTCAACCAAGAATTTTCTCCCTGGATAATCTAAGCTTCCTCAGAGCTGCAGAATTAAAAGCCTTCTCAGACATCCAATCCCTAAGAGTTCATGCTACTTCCAGACCAGCTCTACAGGCGATGGTTAAGAAAATATTAAGCACAGGAGAAAGAAAATAAAGAATGACCTTGTACTTCACAAGAGTACAAAAAAACACAGAACCAACAGAGCATACATGTCTGCAAAATTGAAAATACACACATAAATCATTGCAACAGTTAGAAGAAATAAAAAAAAAACTGTATAAGAGAAATTAAAAAAATTCATGGCAGAGAAAAACTCTAACATTTCAATAATTACTCTGAAGGTGAATGGACTAAATGCACCACTGAAAGACATAGCAAACTGGATAAAACAGTATTATCCAACAATATGCTGCTTCCAGGAAACACATGTCATTAAAAAGCACACCCACAGACTAAAGTTAGAGAATGAAAAAAAACCAAAAACATAAAAAAATTCAAGTAAGCAGAGGCAAAAAGGGCAGGAGTTGTGATTCTAAAACAAAACAGTCATCAATCTATCAAAATTTTTAAAGGATACAGACAGACACTACATTGATAAAGGGTTAAATCCACCAGAAAGACATATCCATCCTAAACATATATGCACCCAACACAGGAACACCAGGATTTATAAAGCCTAAATCATGGTTAGTATACTCAAAGAGGATAAATCACACTTAGTATACCTAAAGAGGATTTATTTTAACACTATCATAACTGAGGACTTAAATACCCTACTAACATCCTTAGGTCATCAAGGCAAAAAATCAATAAGGAAATCAGGAACTTCAACTTGACACTTGACCAAATGGACTTAATACATAGATACAGAACACTTCACCCTACAACCATAGACAGTATATTCTACTAATCACCAAATGGAACATATTCAAAGATTTATTACATTCTTGGCCATAAATCAAACATAAATAAATTCCATAAGAACCAAATAACATCACATTCCTACTCAAACCACAGTGGAATAAAAATAAATATCAACACTAACAAGATTCCCACTAAACACACAAAGACATGGACACTAAACAGTAGACTGTGGAATGACCTCTGGATCAACACAGATATAAAGACACGAATTAAAAGATTCCTGGAAACAAATTAACAAAAAGACACATTTTACCAGAACCTCAGGGAGGCCATAAAAATAGTACTATGAGGGAAATGTATAGTCCTGCACACACCCACCTCAGGAAAACAGAAAGATCACAAGTAAACAGCCTAACATTACACATAAGAAAGCTGGAAAATCAAGACCACCAAAACCCTGACCTCAGCAGAAAAATTCAGATCACCAACATAAAGTTTCAGCTACAGGAAACAGAAGACAAAAATTAAAGAAAAAAAATTCAACGAAGCTAAATGCTGGCTTTTGGAAAAATAAATAAGATGGGTGGACCCCTAGCCAAATTTACCAAGGGAAAGAGAGAAAACGCCCAAATAAACTTAGAAATACAAAGATGACACAACAACTAATCCCAAATAAATTCAAAAGATTATTAGGAGGAGTATTATACATACCTGTATGGAAACAAACTCAAGAGCTTAAATGACACTAACACTAACATAACTGGAGACTTAAACACCCCACTAATATCTAACATCACACAACCTCTCAAGTTTAAAACAAGAAGTTGAAAACCCCAACAGATGGTAAACACCCAGGAAATTGACAATCATAACAAAGCTTCCCACAAAAATTAAAAATAAAAAAGCCTGGGTCTCATCATGTGTTTCTTGTTTTTACACCTGTTGATGTATTTAATGACATTTATGATCTTGCAAATGTTGAACCAGCCCTGCATCCTGGGGATGAAGCCTACTTGGTCATGGTGGATGATTTTTGAGATATGTTTTTTGCATCTATGCTCAAAAGGGATATTGATCTGTAGTTTTTTTATTGTTGGATCTTTACCTGGTTTGGGTATCAGTGTGATGTGAGCTTTGTAAAATAATTTGGGGGAATTCCATCTTTCTTAAATTCTTGGAATACTTTCAGTAGGATTGGTATCAGCTCCTTCTTGTATGTTTTGTAGAATTCTGCTGGAAATACATCTGGTTCAGGGCTTTTTTTGGGAGGTAGCTTTTGTATGACAGAGTCAATTTCCTGGGATGTTATTGGTCTATTTCGTGTCTCAATGTCTTCTTGTTTCAACCTGGGGAGGTTGTGTGATGTCAGAAAGTCCTCCATTTCATCTAGGTTTTCAAGTTTGTTTCCAAATAGGTGTACATAGTAATCTCTGATAAATCTTTGTATTTCTTCGGGGTCAGTTGTGATTTGATCTTTTGTATTTCTGATTGTGTTTATTTGGGCTTTTTCTCTCTTTTTCTAGGTCAGTCAGACCAGAGACCCATCAATCTTGTTAATTCTTTCAAACAACCAGCTCTTTATTTGTTGATGTTTTCTATAATATTTTTGTCTTCCATGTCCTGTATTTGGGCTTCTATTTTTGTGATTTGAATTCTTCTGCTAAAGTTGAGGTTTTGGTGGTCGTTTCTTTCCAGCTCCCTTAAGTGATTTGTTAGAGTCCCCATTGTGATCTTTCCATTTTCTTGATGTGTGCTCATAGAGATATAAATTTCCCTCTGAGAACTGATCATGGCATCCCAGAGGTTTTGGTAAGATGTTTCTTCATTTTCATTTGTTTCCAGGAATCTTTCAATTTCTTCTCTGATTTCAGTGTTGACCCATTCATTGTTCAGCATCATGCTCTTAGTGTCCATGTCTTTGTGGGCTTTGGGGAAAGGTTGTTGGTATTGATAATTATTTTTATTCCACTGTGGTATGAGAATGTGCATGGCAAGATTTCAACCTTATGGAACTTATTTATGCTTGATTTATGGTCAAGAGTGTGATCGATCTTGGAGTATGTTTCATGTGGTGATGAGTAGAATGTATGTTCTATGGTTGTTGGGTGGAATAATTTGTAGATATCTGCTAAGTCCATTTGGTCAAGTGTCAAGCTTAGGTTCTGGATCTCCTTGTTGATTCTTTGCCTCAATGATCTATCTAGGACTGTCAATGGGGTATTCAAGTCCCCTGCTATAATAGTGTTAGAGTCAATTATTTTTTAGTTTATTTAGTAGCTGCTTTATAAATGCTGGTGCTCCTGTGTTGGGTGTATATATGTTCAGGATGAATATTTCTTGTTGCTGGATTGATCTTTTTATGATTATATAGTGTCCTTTTGCAACTTTTTAAATGTTTGATAGCTTAAAGCTTGTTTTGTCTGATATTAAGATTGCAACTCCTGCATTCTTTTGTGATCCATTTGCCTGGAAACTCATTTTCCATCCTTTAACTTTGAGTCTGTGTGCATCTCTTGTAGTGAGATGAGTCTCCTGGATGCAGCAAATAATGGGGTCATGGTTTCTCATCCATTCCGCCATTCTTTGTCTTTTCAGTGGTGCATTTATTCCATTCATATTCAGGCTGATTATTGGAATGTGATTGCTAATCCCCATCATGAGGTTCTTATAAACTTTTCTCTTTGCTTGTTTTCTTTTGGCTTTGGATTTACTGTATGCGTGTTTTCAAGTTTCTTGTTGTGCTGTATTCTCTACTGATTCTGTGCTCTGTTGTTCTCTTGCGAACTGTGTGGTGATTCTTTTTTTTCCTTTCTTCTGTGCTTAATACCTTTTTAAGTGTCTCCTGTAGAACTGGTCTGAAAGCTGAAAAATCTCTTAGGGATTGGATATCTGGGAAGTATTTTAATTCTCCATCACTGATGAAATTGAGCTTGGCTGGATAAGAAATTCTTGGTTTAAGTTGTTTATCTTTGAGAACTTTGAATATAGGGCTCCAGTTCATTCATGCTTGTAGTTTTTCTGTCGATAGGTCTGCTGCTATTCTGATCTGCTATTCTGATTGGTTTTCCTTGGTAGGTAGTCTGACCTTTCTTTCTTGCTGCCTTTAGTATTTTTTTCTTTTTTGGCTACATTGTGTAGGCAAATTACTATGTGTCTAGGGGTTGGTCTTTCCATTTGATGTCTTGTGGGGGTTCTCTGTATCTCTTGTGCTTAACTGGTCATATTTCTGTTGACATGGGGAAAGTTTTCTTGGATTACCTCCTAGAATACTTGTTCCACACTGTTCTCATTTTTCTTTTCTTCATCTGGGATACCAATCAGGTGTAGTTTTGGTCTCTTGATATAATCATTCATCTCTTGTAGGCTTTGTTCCTTCTTTCTGAGTCTTTTTTATATTTTTTTTTTTACAGATTCAGTCAATTCCATGTTCTGGTCTTCAAGTTCTGAGATTCTTTCTTCAGTTAGCTTAATTCTGTTTTCCATGCTTGTTATCTTGTTATTTATTTCCTTGTTGAAATTTTATATTGCCAGAATCTCTTTTACAAGTTCTTTCAGTGCTGCATCTTGTCTTTCTTGAGTTTTATTCACTCTTTCCAACCATTCCCTGATCTCTGTCATATTCTGGGGTCAGTCACTGGTGACTTCCATTGTTTGTGCTCCAAGGTCTGATTTCTCAGGAGTTTTGTGTTTGGTAGACTTGGAATTGCCTGAGTTCTTCCTTTGACTTTTCCTCATTTGTGAAATTTGTCTTGTTTATTTTTTCTTTAATTCAGTTATTCAGTGTCAGTGGGAGAGGCTTTCCCTGCTGATGTTGGCTCAGTCCTCTATTTTTCCCTGATCCGCACTCTGGCTTTGTTATATTTTGAAATAGGATTCTAGATGGGAAGCTTTGCTGTCTTTTGTAGTTTTTGAAATCTGAGTAAAGTGAGGGATGTGGTGCAAGGAGTCAGATGCTACTAGGAACTTAAAATCTTCACTTATTGTGGTATGTTTTCACTGAGATCCACTCCCCACACCACTCTATATGATGATGCAAAGGAGAAACCAACCCATGCCACAAAACAATCTGCAATAATAAAAAAGTAAGACAAAACAAACCACAACTGAAAAAAATTCTAGAAAACTAAACACACACACATGCCTAATAAGAAAGGAATAGAGAGTAAAGACAAAAAGACTGATGAGATGAGGATAAGAAAAAAAAGAGAAAAGAAAAGAAAAAAGGGGGGATTCAGGTGGAACCCTCACAGATATATTGACACACGTCTTAAATTATAAAAAATGAATATTAAAAAAAACCCAGAAGAAGAACAAAAGAGCAAAAACCAACAGCAAAATCAAAAGATAAACACTTAATTGTTCATATACACACATAAAGAGAGATTGACTAATAAAAACAAAAAGAAACGGAGAAAGAAAAGAAAAAAAATTAGAGGGTATGTAGGTCAAAGCCTCACATACACATTCATGCACAAAGGAAAAATATTTTTAAAATAGATGAACTAACAAAAAGTCAGTAAATTTTTAAAATTAAAAACTAATTGAAATATTAAAAAAAAAACAACAAAGACAAAAAACTCTCCTCTTGTGGCAGGCTCTGTAGTTGTTCCTCTATCAGATCACTCCTGCAGAGCCACCTCTTTCAGTCTCTCCTCAGGGAGTGAAGCAGGGAAGGAGGAGGGGCAGTAGAGATGGGTTGGACTGCAGTCCTTCCCTCCCACTCTCCTAAGGTCAGAGAGATTTCTGTTGGGGATGTACTGGATGGCCTCTTCCCCAGATATGTACTCTCACAAGGTTGTCCCAGTCAGGCCTATCCTGGAATGGGGTTCTCCTATTGCGACTGATGTCCAGGCTCTGTCTGGGTTTGTTCCTCTCAGTCATGGGGATTTCTGGGGAGGAGGGGGTTTGTGTCAGCCCAGACTCACCACTGACCTCTTTGGAATGCTTCCTCATCCTTTGCTGGCCACACTCTTTGACCCGTTGTTGACTCAGGGTAGGGGGGGTGGGGGGCCTGGAACTCAGTGCCCTCAGGTCCTTCGGAAGTTTGTGCTCTAGGATATTTCCTCTGGACCACAATCCAGCCCTAAGTAGTTGATCTGCCATTCACAGAGATCGGATATCTGGGCTCCATCTACAGCCCCTTCCAGAACCTTGTTAGGTGTCTCTCCTATTTCACTGCTAAGAAGGCACCTGCAGCAATAGTTTGTCGTGTTGCTTAGGCAACAAGTTGGAGGCTGGTGGGTGGAGCTGGGTGGAGCAATGCAAATCTCTGCCTGGAAAATGGCTGCAGTGGGTGGCTCTTCACCAGGCATGTATTCCTCTCTCCAGATTCCCCCAATGTTCTCTCTCCAAAAATCAAATCCTGTGTCCAGCAGATCCGGTATGCCAGGATATTGTGTGCACCAGGCACCAGGTGCTGGGATTGAGCTGGATTCAGTAGGCTTTTCTCAGGTGCATTCCACAGGCAGCAGATGTTTTTGTGGCATTCTTGGGAGTTGAGCTCTAATTTCAGGGCAGTGGGGGCTTGCAGTCGCCCTCAGAGGTGGGACTCAGGTGCGTGCAGCTGTGTATCCCCTCAGTTGGACTTTCATGCTCCCACCATTGCCCACCTACTCATGCAGAGAGTCTTTATTGTCACTTGCCTCCACGGAGATTTTGGCAGCCCAACCTGTCAGCCACCATCTTAAGTTCTTTTGAGAAACTGTTTCTATATATTACATTAAATATAAACTAATATGTGTGTCTAATATTTGAAAGAATGGTCTATCACAGGAATCAACCCATCTTACCAATGTTCACATGTCTTCAGATTAAAAGAAAAAAAAATTCAACAAACTATGGGAAAAAGGACTCATCTGACTACTGAATTCTGATGATGAGATCTTGTACTTTGACTTGATGCCATCATGGGATAATACTTACAGTTACAGCAACCCCACCTTAGGCTATATACACAAAGAGTCATAAATTGTTGTACCAAAAAGGCACCTGTACTCATTTGTTTATCAGCACTATTCACAAAAACAAAAACAGACACAACCTAAGTGTCCATCAATGGAGGACTGGAAAAATTAAATATGGTTCATATACATCATGAAATGCTAGAAATCCATTATTTGTAGCAACATACATGAAGTTGGAGGCTAACAATCTAGGTGAATTATCACAGAAACAGAAAATTGAATAATCCATGTTCTCAGTCATAAGTGGGTACTAACCACTCGCCACACACAGGCACAAGAAGGAAACTGGGCACTGCAAGACAGGTGAGAAAAGTGGGGGAATAAGAAATGCAAAACCACCCATAAAGTATCAAGGTCACCACTGGGAGGCAGAAGCAATCTCATCAGAAGCCCCAAACCTTGTCATCATGCAAAGTACCCATTTAATAAATCTTCACATGTGCCTCCAGTTCTAAAATAAAATCTAAATTTAAAAAAAATGTATATTTAGCCGAGCTCTGTGGTTCAGCCTGTAATCCCGCGCCTTTGGGAAGCTGAGGTGAGTGGATTACCTGAGCCTGCGGGTTCGAGACCCGCCTGGGCAGCGAGACCTCATCTCTACAATAAATCAAAAACTCAGCCGGACGTGGTAGTGCATGCCTGTAATTCCAGCTACTTGGAAGGCAGAAGGATCACTGGAGCCCAGCAGGCGAGGCTGCGGTGGCCAGGAGCGGCCACTGCACTCCAGTCTGGGAGACCGAGTGAGACTCCAACTCAAAAAAAAAAAATAGTGTATATGGGATTAGATAATTAGTGATATTCTTCAGGTTTCAGGGTGTTGATGGTGAAAAAAAAGTCTGTCCCAGACACCATGTCAATGACTGGACTGGAATGCTGGTGCTCCAGATGGAGGCATCATAGATGAGGAGCCTGGGAACTTGCCTAGTTTTCTACTGGTACCAGGCTACATAGTTGCTAACCCTCTGACTGGTCTTGCAGGTGAGGGTGGCTATGTCTGGAGGTCACATCAACACAACTTTTCTAGTGGGATCTGAGATTGAAAATATAACAAAAATTATGTTTGCAATGTAGATCGTATCCATTGTCATTCCAGAAGATGTAGGCCTGCTGATCTATACAGAACTTCAAATATTGTGCTTGCTCAGCAGTGGTGCTAAGGCACAGGACCAAACAATGTTGACAGAGTCTTTACTGGCATAGTAAACCACCCTGTGTTCCCCTAACTTGAGATCTAGAGTAGGAGGGTCCAGATAAGCTAGACTGGTGTTACCATGGTTTCCTCTGGGCCCTAACTGGTAGCTCTTCCCCAGAGCTCTAATCTAGACAATGAAGTAAGCTGTGGTCAGCAGGGAAGTCAGGGAGTACCAAGCAAAGGATCTGGGTTGCATATGATGGGCGTACATCTTCAGAGACCATCTAAGTTCTCTGCATTGAGAAGACCCCATACCTAGATTGTCTGGTCAGAAAAGGATACTGGCTCAGCATGAGGTTGAAACTTCTCCTGTATGGTCACAGAAATTCTTGTGTACTTTTGTCTCTCAACCACCTAGAATAAGGCAGATGGTGTCTGGCACAATCTGTAGATATAAACATAAATGTCTGTGATTCCATTTCTCTTATCTAACACCAGCACACATAGACATATCTTGTGTACATATTTGGATCAGGTTAAAATAAGGAGTTGATCAGAAATTTACATTCAGACACATTCTATTCCTTGCATACTGGTGAACTTTCATAAGTTCCCTGCTGTTATTTCATTCTTTGTGATAATGATTAAATAGCTACACTCTATTAGTCACAGCAGTTTGTGCAAAGATGACCACAACTGCACAGATTAGCAGGACTCCTATGTGAATCGATACAACTTTCCTGAAGACACACTCATTCAACAAACCTACATTCAGGCTCCTCTCTTCCCAACAACCTGAGAAATCTGTGTTCACTCTCCTGATCTAAATGGAATCAAATCTATGATTTTCTTGTGTCCTCCTGAATTGTGCTCAATGACAGCAAGTTCTTCACCCAAGACAGTCCTCTGTATGGTCTGAGCAGGTCTTTGAGCTACATTATTCAGCTCTGATCCTCATTTCCTTCAAATCTGCCACATTCTTTAAAAAAGCCAAACATTTTCTTTCCATGTTTTCTCTACTTCTCAAGGATGTAGTTTTATTTATGCTCTTCCAGGTGCCTGACAAATCTTTACACATTCACTCATCAGAGCTTCCCCAGCAGCCACAGTCTAGTGGTTTCAACACAGTGATGATGTCATACTGTCTGGGTTGGATGCCAGCTCTGTTACTTTCTGGTTGTGTGACACTTATCATGTTACTAAACTTCCCTGTTGACCCAGTCTTTATATCTGCGAAACTAAAGATAACAGTTGCTATTTTATGGTACATTTCCGTATGTTTCAAGCTTCTCTCATCCAAAGTCATGTCAGGTTCCAGGACTGCCTTTTCATTAACAAGCTGAAATATCTCATACACATCATTATTTTGCCTCAGTCTACATGAAATCCCTCAAAATTTGTTCACTCATTAAGACTTTTTCTTTGTGTATCCTTCTACCATCCATTATCAAATTTTGCCTTAAAAAAGACAAAATGCCACATTTCTGTTCTTTTTTATGTACTCCTGTTTCAGCCATTTTAAAAAGTCATTTCACCTTTTACCCAATACTTAGCCCATGACTTGCAATTAGGAAAACAAGCACCATCGCTCTGGAATCTGCCCCAGAATAAGTTTTTTTCGCTATAGTTTTGCAGTATATTATAGTAAGAGGCATATTCTGAAAGGCAGTATTTTGCAAAATGGGAGATTTTTTTCATTCATTCATTAGGAACTGTATTTATTGACTCAATATGATACATAAAGGATATAAGAAACAGTAACAGAATCAAATAGAATAAAGTAGCATATAGTAGAAAATTGCAGGAAACGTCACATTGATTGTTAACATTGCATCATGGAAAGAGAAATGATTGATGAATGATAGATGGATAGATGACAGATAGGTAGATATATAGAAAGATAGATATCTACACTGATATATTTTACCGAAATTGTTATGTATGTGTGCATATTGGCAATATAAATTTGAAGCTCATTAGTTTAAAGGATATCTGAATTGAGCCTTGCCTATATTTCCTATTATGAACAGAAGACTTCTGTATTATTCTTATTATTATCAAAATTCTAGGTGCTTGAGATCAAGGCAAGAAATATTTACTGAAATAAAAACATTAGAGCAGTAGAAACCTGTGATATTTTTCCACTGCTGAGTGGAAGTAAAAGAAGGTGAAATATTTGCATGTTTTACTCTTTCTCATACTCACAACTCCTTATTGAGATGTGTAGATGAAAGTCCTGGAATCTCATGTGCTTCTAGAGGGGATTCTTGCTCATTTTATTCCAAATATCTTTTCTTACAATGTGCTGTTTTTGGCTGGGTGTGGTGACTGAGTCTTTTTTTTTTTTTTGAGTTGGAGTCTCACTCTGTCACCCAGACTAGAGTGCAGTGGATGCTCCCGGCCACCGCAGCCTCGACCTGCTGGGGTCTGGCGATCCTTCCACCTCAACCTTCCAAGTAGGCGGAATTACAGGCATGCGCTACCACGCCCGGCTGATTTTTTTTATTTATTGTAGAGATGAGGT
Organism: Carlito syrichta; assembly: GCF_000164805.1. NCBI lineage: Eukaryota > Metazoa > Chordata > Mammalia > Primates > Tarsiidae > Carlito > Carlito syrichta. Next base: position 18,525 of record NW_007261261.1, read on the forward strand.
CTCGCTGCCCAGGCGGGTCCCGAACCCACGGGCTCAGGCATTTCACTCACCTCAGCCTAGCAAAGGTGTGGGATTACAGGCTGAACCACTGAGCCCGGCGGCTTAGTCTTTAATCCCAGCACTTTGGGAGGCTAAGGTGAGAGGATTGACTGAGCCCAGGCATTAGAGAACAGCATGGGCAACTTGGCGAGACCTAGTCTCTACAATAAATCACAAAAAACTAGCCAGACCTGGTGTCATGCATCTGTAATTCCAGTGACTTGGAAAGTTGTGGAGGAAGAATCATTTGAGCCCAACAGGTTGAGGCTGTGACTGCCTTGACCATGTGTGTGCCACTGTACTCCACCCTGGGTGACAAGAGTAAGAACTCAACTAAAAAATAAACAAACAAACAAACAAACAACCCCCCCAACCCCAAAGTGTTGTTTTTATTGACATGTTAGATGGGATTGGACTATAAAAGAAAGGAACAAAATAATGGGAATAAGCATTCAATCTTCAGTTAATGGCTGTAGCTATAGGTAGCTGACAAGTTTCTTAGATTAGGTACCACATCTTCATTATCATTGAGGTTGTAAAGCTTCACTTTCCAGTCTTACTCCTGGAAAACTCACTAGGCTATTTTGTCATCAATAGACTATCAATTCTTTGTCAAAGATGCAAAATGACCTTGCATTCCAAGTCGATTCACATCTATTAATAATTTGTTTTAAAAGTTCTCTACACTCAGAGTTGTGGAAAACACCATGATGATTTTTAACATGATGAACTACACTACTTATTTGAATTGTTTCAGTAAGGAGAAGGACAATTCTGTATTGAGTGGGAGGAGGAACTTGAGCACTGATCATAGTTTTATGAAGAAGATGCTTGTGTCACCACACTTTCCAAGATATTTAATATAAAAAGTGTGAATAGTCTCATATCCAGGAGAACCAACATGTCACATGGGTATTCTGCATCCATAAAAGATTTTTCAAAATCTATGGTTAGATGACTTATATGCAGGTAAAAACAAAGATGCTAGAGAGGACTAGATTTTTCTTTGATAATGTCTCTTGAATTCCTTTTTACTATTATTTACTGTACATATTCATATGTATTCATATATCTTTGTGTGTCTCACAAAGACACACACATACACACAGCGTTCTTAGGGTAAGTTGCAACAGCAAACAAAATCCCCAAACCAAGATGTACAGGCAAATCTTTGATCATACTGTTGACAAATAAGTGTTTTTCATTCATTAAAATCTTAAAAGAGATTTTAAATTTAATTTTTATTAAATGTCATTAGAAAGTAAAGATAGGTATATTTTATCAACATGTAGCTTTTTATTATATATTTTTTAGATTCAGAAGGTACACATGTATGTTCATTATATGTTGTGTAGTGGTAGAGATTGGGCCTTAGGTGGCTCATTCTCAGATAGTGAACAATGTGCCCCATAGTTAGTTTGGGAATCTCAAATTCCTTCCCGACCTCTTGATTTGTCTCTAGTGTCTATTATTTTCATTTTTGTGGCCATTGAGCTATCACATATGAGTGAGAACATACAGTGCTTGGTTTTCTGTTCCTGAGTCAGTTCGCTTAGGATTATGATCTACAGCTCCATTAATGTTGCTGTAAAGGACAAGATTTCATTGTTATTTATGACTTTGTTGTATTCCATGGTGTAAAAGAGGGAGGACAATAAAAATTTGCAGTTATTTTTTGGAGGATAGTCCCCCCTATAGTATATGCAACTGTACTAACTAAGTGTTCTAGGAACCCACTAGCATCAGTGCACCAGCTAACAATTTTGTCAGAGGCTGCATTCAGCCTCTGAAATTTTTTTGGAGATTCTTTCAAACTGATTACCCATTTCATGATGTGTGATTTATAAGTGCACCTGCCCACATGGGGCTGAATGTTCAGCAGTTTTTGACCAAAACTGGCATGAGAACAGTGACCCATCCTCCCTATTCATAGAATCTTGCCCTGAGCGACTCTTTTTTTGTTTGATTTTTCATTTCCCCAGATGAAAACGTCCTCAAAGGCAGGTGTTTTGCTCATGTGGAAGAGGTGAAAAAAAGAACAGTAGAAGCACTAAATGCATCTAAATTGATGAGTTAAAAACTGTTTTGAGTAGTGAAAAAAGTATCTCAGTAGGTGTATCCTACCAAAGGGAAAGTACTTTGAAAATGACTGAAGTTTAAACATGCATAAATATTTTTAAAAATACATATATTTTTAAAAAGAAATACATTCTATTTGGGGGTTCCCTTTATATATATATATCACATTTTCTATGCCCAGTCAATTTTTGGTGTGTACTTAGGCTGTTCTCATGATTTTCCTTTCATGAATAATCCTACAATTAACATACAATTTCAAGTATCTTTTTCATATATTGATTTATTTTCCTTTGGGTAGATTCCAAATAGTGGGATTGCTGGGTCAAATGGCAATTCAATTTTCAGTTCTTTGGGAAATATTTAGACTATTTTCCATAAAGGTTTAACTATTTTATAGTCCAAGCAGCAGTGAACGAGTGCTTTCATTTTCTACAATTGCACTAACATCTGTTGTTCTTCGAGTTTCTTATGGTGGTCATTCAGAATGGTATGAAGTGAAATCTCATTGCCATTTGAACTTTCATTTCTTGGATGATTATTGTTGTTGAACATTTTTCCATATAGCTGTCGCCTGCCCATGTGTCTTCCTTGAGAATTATCCATTCATGCCCTTTACATTGTTTTGATTTTTTATGTTGTTTGTTGTACAGTCTGCATATTAATCCTTTGTCCGAGACATGATTTGCAATATTTTCTCCCAGTCAATAGGGATTCAGTTAACTCTGCTCATTATTTCTTTTGCTGTGCTGAAGCTTTTTAGTTTATTTAAGTCCCATTTGTCTATTTTAGTTTTTGGTGCATTTGCTTCTGGGCTCTTTGTCATAAATTATTTGCATAGATTGATGTCCACATGAGTGTTTCCTAGATTTTCTTCCAGGGTTTTTATAGTTTCAGATCTTACATTTAAATATTTGATCCTTCTCAAATTAATTTTTGCATACAGTGAGTGAGAGGGGTTCAGTTTTATTGTTCTGCATATGGCTTGCAAATTTTCCCAACACCACTGATTGAATAAGGTTTCTTTTCCCAATTGTTTCTTTTTGTCAAATATCAGTTGATTGTTGAAAGGTGATTTTATTTCTGAATTCTCCACTTTGTTCCCTTGGTCATTTTGCCTGTTCTTATACTAGTATCATGCTGTTTTAGTTACTATAGCCTTATTATATAATTTAAAGTAAAATAGTGTTATGGCTTTGCAATTGTTCTTTTTGCTTTCAACTTCTTTGTCTATTCAGGCTCCTTGTTGACTCCATATAAACATTAGAATTTTTATTTTCTAGCACTGTGGGGAATGAAGTTGGAGTTATGATTGGGATTTCACTGAGTCTGCAGATTTCTTTGGACTGTATAGTCATTTCAACAATACTGATTATCCCATACATGAATATGAGAAGTTGTTCCAATTGTTTTTGTCATCTACTATTTTGTTCATCAATTTTTTTCTAGTTCACTCTATAAAGATCTTTCACGTCCCTAGCTAGGTGTATTGTTAGGTATTTTTATTTATTTATTTATTTATTTATTTATTTACTTGTTTAGTTTATTTGTTTGTTTGTAGCAAGTGTAGATGGGATGGAGCTCTTGATTTGATTCTCATCTTGAGGATTGTTAGTTTGTATGGGAATGCTAACAATTTTTGTACATTGATTTTGCATCCTGGTGTTACTAAAGTCATTTATCTGGTCTAGAAGCTTCTTAGAGGAATTGCTAGCATTTTCTTGATTTCCAATCATATCATCTGCAGATAGAGACAGTTTAATTTCTTCTTTTAAGATTTAGATATTTTTGTTTCTTTCCCTTGCTGAAGTGCATTCCTAGGACTTCCAGTGCAATGCTGAATAATAGCGGTGAGAGTGGACATCCTTGTCTCGCTCTTGTTCTGAGGGGTGGTAATTTTAATGTTTGTTTGTTAAGTATGATGTTGGCTGTTGCTATGCCATATATGATTCTTACTATTTAAAGATATGTACATTAGATGTAGCTTTTAAACAGTCAGAGGAGGGGATGGGATTGGCAGTTGAGGAAAACTGCTAGGGGAAGGAGGGGCATACCTCATCAACAAGGGTACCTGCATGATTAATGTTTATATACCTAACCCTGAATTGTACCCCATATCTCTATCATAAATAAATACATTTAATAAACATGAATTTTATCAAATGGCTTCATTGGGGTAAAATATCTCTTAATCTAAAGTAAATGTCCCCTAAAATGAGGCTTCTGATTTCTTACGTAGATCACATGTCAACATGATAAAATACAGTTTCTTATTCAGAATATCTGAGGTCATTCTGTAATTTCGCATTCATTGATGTCGATGATGATATTGAATGCTAGACAAAATCTGAGTAAGAAGAAAAATTATGTTATATTTATGTTTAATTGTTTTGTTTTTATTTCTGTCAATAAACCTTGTCTGTCAAATGACGGTTGTGTATTACATGTAATTTCTTTACTTTATCCTTTTCATTGATCCTAGGTCATAATGAAGTGTTCTTGCTAATAAGTGTTCTTGCTATCAAGTTAACTTTGCTAATAATTACTTAGAAGCACATGGATAAGCAGTCTAGATCTTCTGTGCAGGTATGCTTTAGCTTCTAGGGAAGATGCAGGCAATGTTCTGTTTACAGCATCTGTTTCCTTATCTATCATTTTCTCTGACCTTTGAAATGTTGTAATTTAAACATTATTTTCCTGTATTAAAATGAATTCTACTTGAAATGTCTATTGCAGCATCCCCCTTCCTGTGTATACCTTGACTAATTCTGTACCTTAGACTCCTTAGATATAAAATCTTGATTTAATTAAATCAAGGGAGGCATTTCATGTATTTTCTGCTAGAGTTGAGAAAAAAGACAGAAAGAATGCAGCTGGACCTTACACTAAAACCTCAAATCCTAGATAATAAAAAACTCTCTAAAGATGGAGAGGACCAACTGGGGCAGCCCAGCCTCACGCATTTGTTTCCCTGGGTGGTTTATGTTATGCTTTGTAACACTGTGAGAACACTGTGAGAAGCGTATTGTAACTCTGTGATAGTAAGTACTTGCATTAGCTTCAGGCTGTAGCCTGCTAATGGTAAGAGTAAAATCTGAAATCCCACTGCCACTGAACATCCATGGGACTCCAGTGTGCAAAGTGGATGCATAATGGGTCATCAGTTTAGGGTGTTCCCTGTTTTCTGCTGATATCAGTTTATATAATTGCTAATGTCATGATTTGCCCAGCAAGTTATGGTGACTCTGCCTCCTACAGATGTAGACAGAAAAGATGAAAGCTGGGTCAACTGAAGGTCACACCTGGAATCTGAAATTGCACAAATAATAAGCATCCACACAATTAATCTTGTCATAGGAAGACTTTCCTAAATGGCCAGGCAGTACTGACCACAGCGGCTATTCAATTCCCAGTATTCTCCTTTCTTACCTGGGAGTCAGGGCAACAGAAACCTCAGGAGCTGAGGGGGTCCCTCATGTCCATGCTGTGTCCTGACTAAAACTGACCACTGCACAGGGTATACCCTTTCTAATAGTAAGTCCTTAGAGAAGTGTGCTGTGCTCTGTGAAACATGCATATCACCTGCAAGAATGACATATCTTGTTATCACTGCACAATCTCAATGTCTTGCAGCTGTCCATCGATTGATAATGCAGCAAATATTCACCTGTACAGACTGTCTTTCTAACTGGGTGCAAAAAAACAGAATAGTTTAGTGTCTTGTGAGTAGTGTGCTCTTTTGTTCTCTTTAGGACTGATGACCTGCATTCTCTCTGGGTTTCATTTTAAGAACAGGCCTGTCAGAATAATACTTACCAGAAATTGCAGGAAGTTTTAGAGGCTTCTTGCATTTGATTGATATTATTGAGGCCAGAGAAAGTTTGTTTTCAGGTCTGATATCCTGGAGATCTTTATATTGAAAATCAAGTGGTTAATAACCAGAGATTCACTGGGTATAAGCACAAAATTAGAGATGATACATTGTTAGATAGATAGATAGATAGATAGATAGATAGATAGATAGATAGATAGATACATGATAGATAAATTTTAAAAGAAGCAAAAATTTAAAAAGTGAAAATTTAATACATGAAATAATTTTCTGCTTTGCAAAGAAGACTCCAGCCATTGGGTGTATTGCATTGCTAATGCATCATCCCCGGATATGAACATGTCATCTTCCATTTTGGAATGTTCTTTCACTTCTTCCATCTAGGCCAACCAACCTCAGGGTGTGCTGTCTCCACATCTTAAAAGTCTCAGCTGCTCTACAGCTTTGTGTGCATTACAAATCTCCACGTTTATATTCCTTGAGCATCTGGTATTAGTATTTATGCCTTTCATCACTCTTTCCACAAGCTTTTCTTCTTCAAAAACCGAGGTGTTCTCTAGAACAAGTGATCACCCCTGATCTTGCAATTATTCCATTTCATAAACCTGCATATGCCCACGTCAGCAATCTCTTTTCATTAAAAAAAAAAAAAAGCAGATCTTAATCAGTGGATTTAAGGCATTTGATCTAAGCAGTTTTAGGAGGAAAACAATGCAAAAATGTATAGGGGATCCAAGGTATTTCACAGTATACTGGAGCCCCCCACAGCATCAAAAGGTCATCATTGTTGTGGGAGTGAAAAGGAAATCAGACAGGGTATTGAAACTATAGTGGGAAGAGGAGGATGTCCTCACAAGTAAGTGCAGGGTGAAGAACATCCTCCTTGCATTAGTGCAGAAAGTAACAGCTGGAGCAGGATGAGCAGGGCATTCACATGGGTAGAGGTTGCTGGTACTAGTGTCAGACACCAGGCAGGCACTGACATGAGAAAGGCACCCATGTAGGGCCAAAGTTCATGGTAGGGTAGAAGGGATATCAGGGCTAATGTTGGCGTGTGGTACATGGGAAGAAAGTCATCTGCAAAAAGAGTTTAGGTGCAAGGACAGTAGGAGATTGGTGTTACACAAATAGGTTGATTAAATAGATCAATGCACTGAGGACAATTTGAGCCAAGGTACTATTGGAGAAAAGTTATATATATATATGGATACTAGAATAAACTCTCTGAATTTGGATTTTTTTATATCAATATTTTTTATTTTGATATTGTGGGGTACAGTTAAGGGTTAGGTATACAAATATGCTTGGTTCAGGCACCCTTGTTGATAAGGGGTGTCTCCTCGTACCCAGACAGATATTGACTACCATTAATCCCACCTCCCTTCCCCCCCATAATTTCCCACCACCATCAGTCCTTTTTGTATAGTATTACGATGGATGTTCAAGGTCCGCTATGAGTGAGAACAAGTGATACTCAGATCTTTGTTTCTGTGAGAGGTCACTCAGTATTATTGAATCTAGTTCCATCCAGGTTGCTGCGACGTTTATGATTTTGTTCTTTTTTATGGCTGTGTAGTATTCTATCGTGTATATGTACCACGTTTTTTTAATCCAGTCCTCTTTTGATGAACAGTATGGTTGATTCCAGGTTCTTGCCATTGTGAACAATGCAGCGATAAACATACGTGTGCAGGTATCTTTTTGGTAGAGTGATTTGAGTTCTTCAGGGTATATTCCGAATAGGGGGATTGCAGGGTCATATGGGAGGTTGATATTTAGAGCTTTTAAGAATCACCACACTGTTTTCCACAGAGGTTGCACCAGTAGGCACTCCCAC
>NW_007261261.1:26673-37753 GCF_000164805.1 Carlito syrichta
GGCTTTGTCGAAGATGAGTTGGTTGAGAAATTGAGGTTTAGCTTCTGGAACCTCAATTCTATTCCATTGGTGTATATGCCTGTTATTGTACCAATACCAAGCTCTTTTGATTATCATAGGTTTATATTAACATTTGAAGTCTGGTAACGTGATACTGCCTGCTTTGGTATTTTTTGCTGAGTATTGTTCTGGCTATTCTTGGTCATTTGTGTTTCCATATGAGTTCCTGTATTGTTTTTTCTAGATCTGAGAAGAATATGACTGGTAATTTTATGGGTATTGCATTAAATCTGCAGATTGCCTTAGGTAGGATGGACATCTTCACAATGTTGATTCTTCCAATCCATGAGCATGGGATATTTTTCCACTTGTTTGTGTCATCTTTGATTTCTTTGAGTAGTGTTTTGTAGCTTTCATTGTAAAGGTCTTTCACGTCTCTGGTTAGGAAGATGCCAAGGTATTTAATTTTTTTTTTTGTGGCTATTGTGAATGGGATTTTGCTTTTTATTTGGGTTTCTGTTTGTTTATTATTGGTGTAAAGAAATACGGTTATCTTCTGCACATTTATTTTATATCCTGAGACTTAGCCAAAGGCCTTTATCAGTGTAAGGAAGTTTTTGACAGATTCTCTTGGATTTTCAAGGTACACGATCATGTCGTCTGCAAAGACAGATAACTTGACTTCCTCTTTTCTTATTTGGATACCCCTGATTAACTTCTCTTGTCTGATTGCTCTAGCCAGGACTTTCAATACTATATTGAATAGGAGGGGTGAGAGTGGGCATCTTTGTCTGGTTCCAGTTTTCTGGGGAAATGGTTCCAATTTTTGTCCCTTTAGGAGTATGCTGGCTGTGGGTTTCTTGTAGATGATTTTTACTATTTTGAGGTATGTTTCCCATATGCCTAGATGTTCGAGGGTTTTTATCAAGAAGGTGTGCTGAATTTTATCAAAAACTTTTTCTGCATCTAATGATATAATCATGTGGTTTTTGTTTTGACATCTGTTGATGTATTTAATTACATGTATGGTTTTATGAATGTTGAACCAGACTTGCATCCCAGGCATGAAGCCTACTTGTTCATAATGGATGATTTTTAAGATGTGTTGTTGAATCCGGTTTGCTAGGATCTTGTTGAGAATTTTAGCATCTATGTTCATCAAAGATATTGGCCTGTAATTCTCTTTCTTTGTTGGGTCTTTACCTGGCTTGGGTATCAATGTGATGTTAGCTTCGTAAAATGATTTGGGGAGAATTCCATCTTTCTCAATCGCCTGGAATACCTTCAGTAGGATTGGTATCTGCTCCTCCTTACATGTCTTGTAAAATATTGCTGGGAACCCATCTGGGCCAGGGCTTTTTTTTAGGTAGTTTTCTTATTACATAGTCGATTTCCTTGATTGTTATTAGTCTATTTAGGGTCTGAATTTCTTCTTGTTTCAGCCTAGGCAGGTTGTTTGATGTCAGAAAGTTCTCCATTTCCTTAAGGTTTTCAAGATTGTTTCCATACAAGTGTACATAGTAGTCTCTAATGATCTTTTGATTTTTTCAGGGTCAGATGTGACTTTATCTTTTGTGTTTCTGATTGTGTTTATTTGGGCTTTTTCTCCCTTTTTCTTGGTCAGTCTAGCCAGGGGACCATCAATCTTGTTTATCCTTTCGGAGAACCAACTTTTTGTTTTATTGATTTTTTTGTATTATCTTTTTGTCTTGTATGTCCTGGTTTGGCTTTTATTTTGGTGATCTTGATTCTTCTGCTGAAATTAGGGTTTTGGTGGTCTTGCTTTTCCAGCTTTCTTAGGTGGCTTATTAGGCTATTAATTTGTGATCCTTCCATTTTCTTCATGTGCATTTGTAGGGATATAAATTGTTCTCTTACTACAGCTTTCATGGCATCCCAGAGATTTTGGTAAGATGGTTCTTCATTTTCATTTGTTTCTAGGTATCTTTTAATCTCTGTTTTGATTTCATTGTTGACCCAGGAGTTGTTTAGCATCATGCTGTTTAGTGTCCATGTCTTTGTGGGTTTTGGGGGGACCTTGTTGGTGTTAATGTTCACTTTTATTCCACTGTGGTCCACGAAGGTACATGGTAAAATTTCAGGCCTTTTATATATGCTTATAATTGTTTTATGGCCAAGTATGTGGTTGATCTTAGAGTACGTTCCATGTGGTGATTAGTAGAATGTATATTCTTTCGTCTTTGAATGGAGTGCTCTGTAGGTATCAATTCAGTCCATTTGGTCAAGAGTCACATTGAGGTTTCGGATCTCATTGCTGATTTTTTGTCTTGATTATCTTTCTAGGGTTGTGAGTGGGGTATTGAAGTTCCCAGCTATGATGGTGTTGGAGTCAATATCTTTTTTTAGTTTACCTTGAAGTTGCTTTATAAAAATTGGTGCTCCTATGTTGGGTTTATATATGTTTAGGATGGATATTTCTTGCTGATGAATTGAACCTTTTATCATTATGTAGTGACCTTCTGTATCTTTTTTAATTTTTGATAGCTTACAGGGTATTTTGTTTGAGATTAAGATCACTACTCCGCCTTTCTTTTGTGTCCGTTCACCTGAAAATTTGTTTCCCATCTTCTTACTTTTAGACTGTGAGTGTCCTTTCTAGTGAGGTGAGTCTCCTGAAGGCAATAAATTGTTGCCTGGTGATATTTTATACATTTTGCCATTCGATGTCTTTTCAGTGGTACATTTAATCCATTCTTATTCAAGTTAATTATTGAAAAGTGAGAGTTGATCTCTATCATAATGTTCTTACAGAGTTGTTGTTTCTGTTTGTGTGTTGTCTTTCTTTTGGTTCTGGAGTTGGTTCATGTGTGTTTTTAATCTTTTGCCTATACTCTTGTGAAGAATGTTGTTGTTCTTTTATCCTTTTCTTCTGTGTTCAATATGTTCTTAAGTGTTTCTTGTAGAGGTGGTCTGGTGGCACCATAGGTTCTTAGGGATTGGATATCTGGGAAAGATTTCAATTCTCCTTCACTGATGAAACTTAGCTAGGCTGGGTAGGTTATTCACGGTTGAAATTGCTTATCTTTTAGAACTTTGAAGATAGGGCTCCAAGCTCTCCTACTCTGGAGGGTTTCTGTAGATAAATCTGCTGCTATTCTAATTGGTCTTCCCTGGTAGATAGTCTGACCTTTTTCTCTTGCTGCCTTTAGGATATTTTCTTTTATACCTACTTTGTTTAGGTGAATTATTATGTGTCTGGGAGTTGTTCTTCTCATTTCTTGTCCTGTAGGGGTTCTCTGAATCTCTTGTGTTTGAATTTTTGCATCACTGATGAGATGAGGGAAATTTTCTTGAATGATTTCATGAAATGTTTGTTCCAGTGTGGCCTCTGTTTCTCTCTCTGCCTCAGGAAGGCCAATTACTCTTGAAGTAATCATTCATTTTTTGAAGGTTTTGTTCAGTCTTTTTGAGCTTTTTTTTCTATGTTTTTGACAGTTTGGGTTAGTTCTGTGTTTTGGTCTTTGAGCTCTGAGATTCTTTCTTCTGCTTGGCTAATTCTGCTTCCCATGCTTATTAGTTTGTTATTTATTTCCATCACAGTATTCTTTACTGCTGTTATTTCTGACATCAGCTCCTTCCTATTTTCCTCTTGTCTCTCCTCAATTTTTTTAATTCACTCTATTAATGTCTTGATGTCTGGGTTTGTTTCATGTGACCAGTCATTCTGGGGGCTCTTCATTGTTTGTGTTTCCAAGTCTATTTTCTCAGTGTCAGACTTCCTAGGGGTCTGTGTGAGAACTATATTCTTCTTTTGGTTTTTCTTCGTTTGTGCGGTTTTTTTGTGTTTTTTTTCCCCTTCCCTACTTTTTCCTTCCCTCCTCATCACCGTCTTCTTTAATTCTGTTATTCAGGGGTGGAGGGGTTGTTTTTACTTCTGTTTGTTCAATCTCCTATTCTTCTTTATGTATGTCCTCTTACTTTTTTCAATTCTGGAGTTGCACTGTAGGTTGGGGGTGGTCTTTTTTGCAGTTTTGAGATTTACTTAAGGGGGGAGCTGTGATTCAAAATCTATCTGCAGGTCCTGGTATCTGCCGACAGGTGTATGAATAATCTGAAACCCACTTCCCACTGCATTGGAATCTGTCTATGCAGTGGTGTTATAGGTTTACTCCCTGAAATAAAATGTGGTTAACAAAGGGAAGAGAATGGAGCAGGCAGTGGTGGGAAGAGGGGGGTGGAGAGAGAGAGGAATAAGGGTGAAAACACAGGAGTGTACCAACAAATGAAGAGAGAGAGACAAAAATTTAAGCATATAAAAACTATAGACCATGGCTACAAACTAAGCAACTCCCATACAAAAAAACCTAAAACATACAATGTTGCTAACATACAAGCCTACCAACCTCCTTATTGGTGTGTTGTTCTTCTATACAAAGATATGGTTTGCAGAGAGAAGAAAAGAACAGAAGGGAAAAGAAGGAGGAAAAAGGGGGGAACAAAACAGAAGGAATAGAATCAAGTCAGTAGACTAACAGAAGCAATCAATCAGACTCTGAGACTTTTTGTTTAAGTCGAATGTCCTTTCAGCTCTGATTTCTAGCTGTATTTTCATACCGGTAAGTTTGTTCACAGTTAGGATCAGTTGTCCTGGCCTGCTGTGAAGGGTAATTCAGGTCATCACTCAGTTCACCACTGCCCCGTTTACTCCTCAGATGTGGCCTGTGTCTGTCAGGCTTCCATTTTTCCCCTTTTGGTGTTGTTACCTTGAATCGGCAGCAGGTTATGCTATCCCTCGTTCCAGATGGTTTTTATCTCAGCTGCTCTCCTGCTTCTAAGGGGAGGGAGATGTTGACTCAAGGCATATGGGAGGAGACCCGGCCTGGCAGGACCTCACTGTGGTAGTAGACCTCAGCAGATCTTGCCCACAGGGGCCTCAAGGTCTGAAGTCATGGATCATCTCAGGCACGCACCATGTGATGTGTAATGGCAGCCTTGGAGGCAGGCTGCAGCTTACCTCAGGACCTGATGGTGCAGTGTGGAATGGCTGCCTTGGCAGTGGTGGCAGCAGCAGCAGCAGCCACAGCGGCAGCAGTGGTTGGCCTCAGGCACAGGTGGTGCAATGTGTAAAAATGGCTGCCTTAGAGGCAGTGGCGGTGGTGGCGGCTGTGGTTCGCCTAAGGCACTGGCAATGTGACATGGAATGGCTGCTGGCCATGGTGGCAGAGGTAGCAATGGTGGCAACGGCAGGCACAGTAGCTGCCCATACTGCGGTGATGCCTCAGCAAAGTCTACGGCCAAGCTCCGTATGAAGAGCAGGCTGCCAACAATGGGATCTGCAGCCTCCATGGAGAGAACCAGAGTCTCTTTGTGTTCTCCTCGGTGGAGAGTCTCACAGACCAAGCTGCCCCATTGCCATCTTCCTGGAAGTCCCTGGATTTGGATTTTATATGTATTAGTACAAATTCATGGTATTATATAACTACAGATAAAAATTGGATAATTTTCCTTAGAGGAAATTATATAGCAGCCCTAATAAACACATTTGGACCTGAGAACTTATTTTCTGAATACAATTTCTGAAACATATAATCCATAATCCTTTGTGAAAAGATGAGTTTCAGGTCTAAAATAAATGGAAGAAGAATATGAATCTAAGCCAGAAACTAAGCAAGTGTTCAGAGAATAATGGGGTAAAAACAGCAGACATTAATAGCTGGCATGAATGGGGCTTTCACTTGGGAAATCTGGGGAATTTTGCATATAAAAATAAATATGATGGATAAATAGCATAACTATTGAAGAAAATGTGATTCCATGGGTCCATGTTTTAATTAGGAAAGAGATATTCATTAAGCACCAAGGGACTTCTCCACATATTCTTATTACTTTCAAATAGAAACAGAGTGAAGGTTTATTGGAAGCATCTGGCAGACAACCCTTCACAAGGAATAAAACTGAACATCTTCATTTATGGGGAAGATTAAAACCATGCATCCCCAATAGGATGCATTGAAAACACAACATCCCATCTGGATATCCCTACCAAGGAAACATTAACAAAATTTAATCGTGTTGAAAAACCAAGTGAATCTAAATTTAGAGACAGTCTAAATAACTAGCATGTGATCTTCAAGAGGCACAAAATTATTAAATCCAAAGAAAGAATGAAGAACCATTCCAAATAGAAGGAAACCAGAGGGACAGGGGCCACTAAAGATAATACGGGAATCATTTTATTACTAAAGAAATTATTGGCACAGTTGTCAGAACATGAAATGGACATTGAAGACTTGATGAAATGGTATATGTATACTGAGTCACTTATTCCACAGCTGCACTTGGTTTGTGCAGGACAATGTCTTAATTGTGAAAAATACATATTTAAGTGTTAGCCAGTAGGGTTATGAGTTCATCAATTTACTTTCAAATGGTTTAGAAAAATAAATCAGTACATTGTACAATATTTGCAACCTTTTTTTTTTCTGAGTTGGAGTCTCACTTTGTCACCCAGACTGGAGTGCAGTGGCTGCTCCTGGCCAACTCAGCCTCAACCTGCTGGGCTCTGGTGATCCTTATGCCTCAGCCCTCCAAGTAGCTGGAACTACAGGCGCACACTACCACGCCTGGCTCATTTTTGATTTATTATAGAGATAAGGTCTCTCCAAGTTGCCCAGGTGGGTCTTGAACCCGTGAGCTCAGGCAATCCACTCACCTCAGCCTCCCAAAGGCACGGGATTACAGGCTGAGCCACCGAGTCCGGCTTGCAACCTTAATCTTAATATTAATGTGAAATTGTTTCAAATTTTAAAAATCATGGAAATGGCAGTTCATAATGAGACTCCCAATGTATTCTAAAGCAGCAGTTCCCAACCTTTTTGGCATCAGAGACTATTTTTGTGGAAAACAATTTTTCTGTGGAATGCTGGGTGGTGGCTGGTTTCGGGATAATTCAAGTGCATAACATTTATTGTGTTCTTTATTTTAATTATCATTGCATTGTAATATGCAATAAAATAATTATACAACTCCATATACAAAATAGGCACCGACAGCAGTGGTAAATAAAGCAATGTGTTGGCTATGCAATAGACTAAAATATGTGTTGGATTCTAACTTCAATGTTACCACCAGATGAAGCTGTACAGTTTACAACTCAATTGCCACTTAATGAAAGGGAATCATTCAATGAGGGGCCCACCCATAACACTTGGAAGTCAATAGTATGATTCAATATTCATTGACACCTTCAGACAGTCATGTGGACTGAGGTGAGGGCTGCAGAGTTACCTGGAGAGGAGCTGCCTCAGTTGAGAGCACATCTGGTTTCCCAGATTTTTTTGAGGACCATACCATTAGATTGCCTATACCTTCAGGGACAGTTGCACTCAGTCTGCTAAAAGATCAGAGAATCTTCTGCCTCTACTATCTGCTTCCCTGAACGACATACCCAAGGATTTGAAAGTTGTGGTTTAAATTATAATTATCTGCATTGACAGAATTCCTGCTTGGAAAAAGTAAGAGCAGTTCTGCCTTTGCTTTATGAATACCAATTATCCATTAATACAGACTCTTCAGATGGACTGACATTTTTAATGAAATCAGCAGAGATATAGTCATGTTAGTGCTGTTTGGCAGAAGAACAGGAATGTGAGAGAATGCAAAGGAGACTTCATGGTCCCTCTCTCAAAATCTACCAATGACATTCAAAACCTGGCTGAGTCTGGGAAACAATCTCAGCAGATGGAGACACCTCAGCATAGGTGGAGCAGCTGGGACAGCCCATCCTCACACGTTTGCTCCCTGGGTGGTTTTTGTTATGACTTGTAACACTGTGGGAGGAGTACTTTCATACTGTAGACAGAAATAAATTGCAACATCTTCAGGTTGAAGGCTACTGATAGTGAGAGTGTAATCTGTCCCAGATCCACTGCCACTGAACTTGATGGGATCCCAGACTGCAAATTCAAAGCATAATAGATCAGGTACTTAGGGGGTTTCCTTGGTTGTTTCTGATACCACGCTAAATTCTTCCTAATGTCCTGACTTGCCCGGCAAATGAGAGACACTCTTTCTCCCAGAGAAGCAGACAGGGAGGATGGAGACTGGGTCATCTGGATGTCACAACTGGCACCTCAGATTGGAAACAGAAAAACAAATATAAACACAATTAACTAAGTTATAAGAGGATTTTTCTGATTGGCCAGACAGTATTTCCAAACTGGATGCAAACTGGATGAGTCAGTTCTTAGTGTTGTTCTTCCTTACCTATGAGCCAAAGCAATAGGAAGCCCAGTAGCTGAGTGGGAGCCCTCATGTCCATGCTGTGTCTTGGCTGGGACTGACTTCTGCACTGGGTGTGACCAGTCCATTAATAAGTCTTCAGAACAGTAGGCGAATTTCTGTGGAACATGCAAATTAGCAGGCTGGGAACAGCTGCAAGTCTGGCTCCTCTTAGTAATTAAGAAACAGGTGCAGTGTCCCCGGATGTCCCTGATCAGAACAGGGCAAACACAGATTTAATTGCAGAGAGAATTTTTCTACTTATCCATTATCAAAAAATATAATTAGGGAACAATTTTCAAAATATGAAATGTGCCTAATGATGGATAGAATAACGTATTTTAGAGTTGCAAGGGGATAGTATAGGGGAGTTTGTTTGCATGGTATGCATAACTAATTTTTAGAGGGAGCTATCAGTTTTCAAGTTACTCTGAAATGGATCAGGTGAGGATAAAAATCTTTTGTACTGTACTATTCACACTACTGTTTCCTTTTTTTAAAAATCGAGAAGCAAAATACTCAGAAGCATGTTTATTATATCTATAAGTTGCTTGTAATGAAATTGAACCTCTGTTCTCACCATTATAAGGTCAAGCAATTCAGTGAAAATGCACAAAGACAACACAATGTTTTTTCAATTTGTGTAACACACAGATCCACCATTATCCAGAGTTATAGTTCTCTTTATACCCAGGGAATATATGGACTTCACCTTATTCTTTCTTTGGAGACCCCATGTACTGTCCCCTATTCTTCCATTGGGTAGTATTTTCCACAGATCATCACCAGCAAGGGCTCACTAGTGATACTAGATCTGATTGCTGAATACAATTTCATTTCTTCCTTGAACTTAGAAACCTGAATTGCGATGAAATTAAAATTCTGAACCAATGCAGTCCTTAGTGATCAATTGTCTCTAAAGAATGAAGACCAAGGCCACATCCCTGGGAAATGGTCTGAGATGCACTCTCCACCAGCATGTTCCCAGGGTCTCAGGTGTGGCTTCTATGGAGGCTGGCTTTCTGGAGAGCAGATGAGGGGGAGACTCTGGAGATAGGGCCCATCAGTGAACCCTCTCCCCTATGTGTGGGCTGTTGCAGTTCACTGCACGTCCCTGCCACACACCATTAATTCCCTTTCCTCTTTTACTCCTTAGCAGTGAATAAGGGGATAATTATAACTAGAATTCCATCTTCCCAACTGCATCTCTAGGAGAGGAAGTCCATCTCGTGACAAGCCATTGCCCAAGTATGTGGAGAAATCTCTTGAATATGGTTAAAATGTGTACACACGTTTAAACCTCTATACTTCACATCTCTGCCTTTGTCCAGGGCATCCCAGGTTGGAACAGGAGCAGGGGAAGTAGAAGCAACTACATCAGCATCAGGGGATTGCACACTGGGATCTCTAGAGGAAATTACAGATGCACAACTCTGGGTGGCCACACCACAGGAATCCAGCCTTTTTACAAACATCCTCTGGCCTTCATGAGCCTGAATTTTATTTTATTTTATTTTATTTTATTTTATTTTTTAATCAATATTTTTTATTATGATTTTGTGGGATACAGTTAAGGTTTAGGTGTACAATTACGTTTCATTCAGGCATCCTGTTGATAAGAGGTCTTTCCTCGTCCCCAGACAGATATTTGCTACTGTTAATCCCATCCCCCTCCCTCCCATAGTTTCCCAGTACCACCAGTCATTTTCTTATAGTATTACATTGGATGTTCAAGGTCCATTATATGAGTGAGAACATGTGATACTCGGATCTTTGTTTCTGTGAGAGGTCACTCAGTATTATAGACTCTAGTTCCATCCAGGTTGCTGCGAATTTCATGATTTTGTTCTTTTTGATGGCTGCGTAGTATTCCATCTTGTATATGTACCACATTTTTTAAATCCAGTCCTCTTTTGATGAGCATGAATTTTAAAGAAATGTGTTTGCATCTTGCCTTTCAGGATCCAGTTCCAGAAAGAGGCAGCTCTAGGTTGATACTCCATGTCTTTTTTTTCTGTATGGATGTGACCATTCAATCTGGGTCCCCAGTCTGAACTCCTTCATTGCAATTCTGCAGACTTCTCATGGTCCTATCAACCCCTCACATCTCTCTCTCTCTCTCTCTGAAACCTGAAAGGCAGTTCTGCCTGAACATGTGGCAGAACACAGGGTCTGAAATGAGTAACTTCTATGACAGTCTTCTGTTAGTGAGGACTGGAGAGATGTGTACATACTCCACCTTCCTCACTTCTCTGGTAGAAAACCAAGAGGTTGTTGTTGTTGTTGTTGTTGTTGTTGTTTTGAGGTGGAGTCTCACTCTGTCGCCCAGACTGGAGTGTAGTGGCGGGTTCCCGGCCACCACAGCCTCGACCTGCTGGGCTCCAGGAATCCTTCCACTCAGCCTTCCTCAGCTGGAACTACAGGCGCGTGCTGCCACACCTGGCTAATTTTTTTGATTTATTGTAGAGATAAGGTTTCGCCAACTTGCCCAGGTGGGTCTCGAACCCGGGCTCTTGCAATCCACTCATCTCAGCCTATCAAAGCACAGGATTACAGGCTGAGCCACCGAGCCCAGCTAGAGGTTTCTTGGTTTTTTTTTTTCATGTATCTACATGGGCTAGAGATCCAGTTGTCCTCACTGATAGCTTATTATTAATGGACTTTTGTTCACTGTTCATCTCTCCCCATTCAAGACTTTCATCCTTCACTTTTATGGTTTCTTGCAGCTTGTAAATATACTATCTGTGTGGGAATGCTTGAGGCAATCTCCATCACTTACAATATTGAGTAAGGAGAGTCATCATCATAGATGAGCTAGGACAGTGGAAAGTAATGCTGA